>NW_026646209.1:0-92500 GCF_949987535.1 Balaenoptera acutorostrata
GGGCGTAGGTTATGGGTTAGGGTTAGGGTTAGGGCTAGTGTTAGGTTTAGGGCTCGGTTTAGGGTACGGGTTAGGATTAGGGTGCGTGTTAGGGTTAGGGTATGGCTTAGGGTTAGGGTACGCGATAGGATGAGGTTAGTTATTAAACTTAACCCACTCTCTAGATACCCCTTAGCAGGTAAAGGAATATTATTTGGGGGTCCAGCCATGGAGAAGAGTTTAGACACGAGGAGAAGATAAGGAACACACCCATTATCAAGAAATCACGTTAGGATTCTCTTTTTAACCTGTTCCTTAAAACACTAGTGCTTAGGAAATCTATTGGAGGCAGAAGCAGTCAAGGGTAGCTTAGGGTTAGGGTTAGGGTTAGGGTGAGGGTTAGGGTACGGCTTAGGGTACGGGTTCGGGGAGGGGTTCGGGTAGGGCGTAGGGTATGGGTTAGGGTTAGGGTTAGGGCTAGTGTTAGGGTTAGGGTTCGGTTTAGGGTACGGGTTAGGATTAGGGTACGCGTTAGGGTTAGGGTAGGGGTTAGGGTTAGTGTACGCATTAGGGTGAGGGTAGTTATTAAACCTATCCCACTCTCTAGATACCCCTTAGCACGTAAAGGAATATTATTTGGGGGACCAGCCATGGAGAAGAGTTTAGACACTAGGAGAAGATAAGGAACACACCCATTATCAAGAAATCACATTAGGATTCTCTTTTTAACCTGTTCCTTAAAACACTAGTGCTTAGGAAATCTATTGGAGGCAGAAGCCGTCAAGGGTAGCTTAGGGTTAGGGTTAGGGTTAGGGTGAGGGTTAGGGTATGGCTTAGGGTACGGGTTCGGGGAGGGGTTCGGGTAGGGCGTAGGGTATGGGTTAGGGTTAGGGTTAGGGTTAGTGTTAGGGTTAGGGCTCGGTTTAGGGTACGGGTTAGGATTAGGGTACGGGTTAGGGTTAGGGTAGGGGTTAGGGTTAGGGTACGCGATAGGGTGAGGTTAGTTATAAAACCTATCCCACTCTCTACATAACCCTTAGCATGTAAAGGAATATTATTTGGGGGTCCAGCCATGGAGAAGAGTTTAGACACTAGGAGAAGATAAGGAAAACACCCATTATCAAGAAATCACATTAGGATTCTCTTTTTAACCTGTTCCTTAAAACACTAGTGCTTAGGAAATCTATTGGAGGCAGAAGCAGTCAAGGGTAGCTTAGGGTTAGGGTTAGGGTTAGGGTGAGGGTTAGGGTACAGCTTAGGTTACGGGTTCGGGGAGGGGTTCGGGTAGGGCGTAGGGTATGGGTTAGGGTTAGGGTTAGGGTTAGTGTTAGGGTTAGGGCTCGGTTTAGGGTACGGGTTAGGATTAGGGTACGCGTTAGGGTTAGGGTAGGGGTTAGGGTTAGGGTAGGCGATAGGGTGAGGTTAGTTATTAAACCTATCCCACTCTCTAGATACCCCTTAGCACGTTATCGAATATTAATTGGGGGTCCAGCCATGGAGAAGAGTTTAGACACTAGGAGAAGATAAGGAACACACCCATTATCAAGAAATCACATTAGGATTCTCTTTTTAACCTGTTCCTTAAAACACTAGTGCTTAGGAAATATATTGGAGGCAGAAGCAGTCAAGGGTAGCTTAGGGTTAGGGTTAGGGTTAGGGTACAGCTTAGGGTACGGGTTCGGGTAGGGCGTAGGATATGGTTTAGGGTTAGGGTTAGGGTTAGTGTTAGGGTTAGGACTCGGTATAGGGTACGGGTTAGGATTAGGGTACGCGTTAGGGTTAGGGTAGGTGTTAGGTTTAGGGTACGCGTTAGGGTGAGGGTAGTTATTAAACCTATCCCACTCTCTAGATACCCCTTAGCATGTAAAGGAATATTATTTAGGGGTCCAGCCATGGAGAAGAGTTTAGACACGAGGAGAAGATAAGGAACACACCCATTATCAAGAAATCTCATTACGATTCTCTTTTTAACCTGTTCCTTAAAACACTAGTGCTTAGGATGTCTATTGGAGGCAGAAGCAGTCAAGGGTAGCTTAGGGTTAGGGTTAGGGTTAGGGTGAGGGTTAGGGTACGGCTTAGGGTACGGGTTCGGCGAGGGGTTCGGGTAGGGCGTAGGGTATGTGTTACGGTTAGGGTTAGGGCTAGTGTTAGGGTTAGGGCTCTGTTTAGGGTACGGGTTAGGATTAGGGTGCGCGTTAGGGTTAGGGTAGGGGTTAGGGTTAGAGTACGCATTAGGGTGAGGGTAGTTATTAAACCTATCCCACTCTCTAGATACCCCTTAGCACGTAAAGGAATATTATTTTGGGGTCCAGCCATGGAGAAGAGTTTAGACACTAGGAGAAGATAAGGAACACACCCATTATCAAGAAATCACATTAGGATTCTCTTTTTAACCTGTTCCTTAAAACACTAGTGCTTAGGAAATCTATTGGAGGCAGAAGCAGTCAAGGGTAGCTTAGGGTTAGGGTTAGCGTTAGGGTGAGGGTTAGGGTATGGCTTAGGGTACGGTTTCGGGGAGGGCTTTGTGTAGGGCGTAGGGTATGGGTTAGGGTTAGGGTTAGTGTTAGGGTTAGGGCTCGGTTTGGGGTACGGGTTAGGATTAGGGTACACGTTAGGGTTAGGATAGGGGTTAGGTTTAGGGTACGCGTTAGGGTGAGGGTAGTTATTAAACCTATCACACTCTCTAGATACACTTTAGCACGTAAAGGAATATTATTTGGGGGTCCAGCCATGGAGAAGAGTTTAGACACGAGGAGAAGATAAGGAACACACCCATTATCAAGAAATCACATTAGGATTCTCTTTTAACCTGTTCCTTAAAACACTAGTGCTTAGGAAGTCTATTGGAGGCAGAAGCAGTCAAGGGTAGCTTAGGGTTAGGGTTAGGGTTAGGGTGAGGGTTAGGGTAAGGCTTAGGTTACGGGTTCGGGGAGGGGTTCGGGTAGGGCGTAGGGTATGGGTTACGGTTAGGGTTAGGGCTAGTGTTAGGGTTAGGGCTCGGTTTAGGGTACGGGTTAGGATTAGGATGCGCGTTAGGGTTAGGGTAGGGGTTAGGGTTAGAGTACGCATTAGGGTGAGGGTAGTTATTAAACCTATCCCACTCTCTAGATACCCCTTAGCACGTAAAGGAATATTATTTGGGGGTCCAGCCATGGAGAAGAGTTTAGACACTAGGAGAAGATAAGGAACACACCCATTATCAAGAAATCACATTAGGATTCTCTTTTTAACCTGTTCCTTAAAACACTAGTGCTTAGGAAATCTATTGGAGGCAGAAGCAGTCAAGGGTAGCTTAGGTTTAGGGTTAGGGTTAGGGTACAGCTTAGGGTACGGATTCGGGTAGGGCGTAGGGTATGGTTTAGGGTTAGGGTTAGGGTTAGTGTTAGGGTTAGGGCTCGGTTTAGGGTACGGGTTAGGATTAGGGTACGCGTTAGGGTTAGAGTAGGGGTTAGGTTTAGGGTACGCGTTAGGGTGAGGGAACTTATTAAACTATCCCACTCTCTAGATACCCCTTAGCATGTAAAGGAATAATATTTGGGGGTCCAGCCATGGAGAAGAGTTTAGACACGAGGAGAAGATAAGGAACACACCCATTATCAAGAAATCACATTAGGATTCTCTTTTTAACCTGTTCCTTAAAACACTAGTGCTTAGGAAATCTATTGGAGGCAGAAGCAGTCAAGGGTAGCTTAGGGTTAGGGTTAGGGTTAGGGTACAGCTTAGGGTACGGGTTCGGGTAGGGCGTAGGGTATGGGTTAGGGTTAGGGTTAGGGTTAGTGTTAGGGTTAGGGCTCGGTTTAGGGTTCGGGTTAGGATTAGAGTACGCGTTAGGGTTAGGGTAGGGGTTAGGGTTAGGGTACGCGATAGGGTGAGGTTAGTTATTAAACCTATCCCACTCTCTAGATACCCCTTAGCACGTAAAGGAATATTAATTAGGGTTCCAGCCATGGAGAAGAGTTTAGACACGAGGAGAAGATAAGGAACACACCCATTATCAAGAAATCACATTAGGATTCTCTTTTTAACCTGTTCCTTAAAACACTAGTGCTTAGGAAATCTATTGGAGGCAGAAGCCTTCAAGGGTAGCTTAGGGTTAGGGTTAGGGTTAGGGTGAGGGGTAGGGTACGGCTTAGGGTACGGGTTTGGGGAGGGGTTCGGGTAGGGTGTAGGGTATGGGTTAGGGTTAGGGTTAGGGTTAGGGTTAGTGTTAGGGTTAGGGCTCGGTTTAGGGTACGGGTGAAGATTAGGGTATGCGTTAGGGTTAGGGTAGGGGTTAGGTTTAGGGTACGCGTTAGGGTGAGGGTAGTTATTAAACCTATCACACTCTCTAGTTACCCCTTAGCACGTAAAGGAATATTATTTGGGGGTCCAGCCATGGAGAAGAGTTTAGACACTAGCAGAAGATAAGGAACACACCCATTATCACGAAATCACATTAGGATTCTCTTTTTAACCTGTTCCTTAAAACACTAGTGCTTAGGAAATCTATTGGAGGCAGAAGCAGTCAAGGGTAGCTTAGGGTTAGGGTTAGGGTTAGGGTGAGGGTTAGGGTACGGCTTAGGGTACGGGTTCGGGGAGGGGTTCGGGTAGGGCGTAGGGTATGGGTTAGGGTTAGGGTTAGGGCTAGTGTTAGGGTTAGGGTTCGGTTTAGGGTACGGGTTAGGATTAGGGTACGCGTTAGGGTTAGGGTAGGGGTTAGGGTTAGGGTACGCGATAGGGTGAGGGTAGTTATTAAACCTATCCCACTCTCTAGATACCCCTTAGCACGTAAAGGAATATTATTTGGGGGTCCAGCCATGGAGAAGAGTTTAGACACTAGGAGACGATAAGGAACACACCCATTATCAAGAAATCACATTAGGATTCTCTTTTTAACCTGTTCCTTAAAACACTAGTGCTTAGGAAGTCTATTGGAGGCAGAAGCAGTCAAGGGTAGCTTAGGGTTAGGGTTAGGGTTAGGGTGAGGGTTAGGGTCCGGCTTAGGGTACGGGTTCGGGGAGGGGTTCGGGTAGGGCGTAGGTTATGGGTTAGGGTTAGGGTTAGGGCTAGTGTTAGGTTTAGGGCTCGGTTTAGGGTACGGGTTAGGATTAGGGTGCGCGTTAGGGTTAGGGTATGGCTTAGGGTTAGGGTACGCGATAGGATGAGGTTAGTTATTAAACTTAACCCACTCTCTAGATACCCCTTAGCACGTAAAGGAATATTATTTGGGGGTCCAGCCATGGAGAAGAGTTTAGACACGAGGAGAAGATAAGGAACACACCCATTATCAAGAAATCACGTTAGGATTCTCTTTTTAACCTGTTCCTTAAAACACTAGTGCTTAGGAAATCTATTGGAGGCAGAAGCAGTCAAGGGTAGCTTAGGGTTAGGGTTAGGGTTAGGGTGAGGGTTAGGGTACGGCTTAGGGTACGGGTTCGGGGAGGGGTTCGGGTAGGGCGTAGGGTATGGGTTAGGGTTAGGGTTAGGGCTAGTGTTAGGGTTAGGGTTCGGTTTAGGGTACGGGTTAGGATTAGGGTACGCGTTAGGGTTAGGGTAGGGGTTAGGGTTAGGGTACGCGATAGGGTGAGGTTAGTTATTAAACCTATCCCACTCTCTAGATACCCCTTAGCACGTAAAGGAATATTAATTAGGGTTCCAGCCATGGAGAAGAGTTTAGACACGAGGAGAAGATAAGGAACACACCCATTATCAAGAAATCACATTAGGATTCTCTTTTTAACCTGTTCCTTAAAACACTAGTGCTTAGGAAGTCTATTGGAGGCAGAAGCAGTCAAGGGTAGCTTAGGGTTAGGGTTAGGGTTAGGGTGAGGGTTAGGGTACGGCTTAGGGTACGGGTTCGGGGAGGGGTTCGGGTAGGGCGTAGGGTATGGGTTAGGGTTAGGGTTAGGGTTAGTGTTAGGGTTAGGGCTCAGTTTAGGATACGGGTTAAGATTAGGGTACGCGTTAGGTTTAGGGTAGTGGTTAGGGTTAGGGTACGCGTTAGGGTGAGGGTAGTTATTTAACCTATCCCACTCTCTAGATACCCCGTAGCACGTAAAGGAATATTATTTGGGGGTCCAGCCATGGAGAAGAGTTTAGACACTAGGAGAAGATAAGGAACACACCCATTATCCCGAAATCACATTAGGATTATCTTTTTAACCTGTTCCTTAAAACACTAGTGCTTAGGAAATCTATTGGAGGCAGAAGCAGTCAAGGGTAGCTTAGGGTCAGGGTTAGGGTTAGGGTGAGGGTTAGGGTACGGCTTAGGTTACGGGTTCGGGGAGGGGTTCGGGTAGGGCGTAGGGTATGGGTTAGGGTTAGGGTTAGGGCTAGTGTTAGGGTTAGGGCTCGGTTTAGGTTACGGGTTAGGATTAGGGTACGCGTTAGGGTTAGGGTAGGGGTTAGGGTTAGTGTACGCATTAGGGTGAGGGTAGTTATTAAACCTATCCCACTCTCTAGATACCCCTTAGCACGTAAAGGAATATTATTTGGGGGTCCAGCCATGGAGAAGAGTTTAGACACTAGGAGAAGATAAGGAACACACCCATTATCAAGAAATCACATTTGGATTCTCTTTTTAACCTGTTCCTTAAAACACTAGTGCTTAGGAAATCTATTGGAGGCAGAAGCAGTCAAGGGTAGCTTAGGGTTAGGGTTAGGGTTAGGGTACAGCTTAGGGTTCGGGTTCGGGTAGGGCGTAGGGTATGGGTTAGTGTTAGGGTTAGGGTTAGTGTTAGGGTTAGGGCTCGGTTTAGGGTTCGGGTTAGGATTAGGGTACGCGTTAGGGTTAGGGTAGGGGTTAGGGTTAGGGTACGCGATAGGGTGAGGTTAGTTATTAAACCTATCCCACTCTCTAGATACCCCTTAGCACGTAAAGGAATATTAATTGGAGGTCCAGCCATGGAGAAGAGTTTAGACACGAGGAGAAGATAAGGAACACACCCATTATCAAGAAATCACATTAGGATTCTCTTTTAACCTGTTCCTTAAAACACTAGTGCTTAGGAAATCTATTGGAGGCAGAAGCAGTCAAGGGTAGCTTAGGGTTAGGGTTAGGGTTAGGGTGAGGGTTAGGGTATGGCTTAGGGTACGGGTTCGGGGAGGGGTTTGGGTAGGGCGTGGGTATGGGTTAGGGTTAGGGTTAGTGTTAGGGTTAGGGCTCGGTTTAGGGTACGGGTTAGGATTAGGGTACGCGTTAGGGTTAGGGTAGGGGTTAGGGTTAGGGTACGCGATAGGGTGAGGTTAGTTATTAAACCTATCCCACTCTCTAGATACCCCTTAGCACGTAAAGGAATATTATTTGGGGGTCCATCCATGGAGAAGAGTTTAGACACGAGGAGAAGATAAGGAACACACCCATTATCAAGAAATCACATTAGGATTCACTTTTACCCTGTTCCTTAAAACACTAGTGCTTAGGAAGTCTATTGGAGGCAGAAGCAGTCAAGGGTAGCTTAGGGTTAGGGTTAGGGTTAGGGTGAGGGTTAGAGTACGGCTTAGGATACGGGTTCGGGGAGGGGTTCGGGTAGGGCGTAGGTTATGGGTTAGCGTTAGGGTTAGGGCTAGTGTTAGGTTTAGGGCTCGGTTTAGGGTACGGGTTAGGATTAGGGTGCGCGTTAGGGTTAGGGTAGGGGTTACGGTTAGGGTACGCGATAGGGTGAGGTTAGTTATTAAACCTATCCCACTCTCTAGATACCCCTTAGCACGTAAAGGAATATTATTTGGGGGTCCAGCCATGGAGAAGAGTTTAGACACTAGCAGAAAATAAGGAACACACCCATTATCAAGAAATCACATTAGGATTCTCTTTTAACCTGTTCCTTAAAACACTAGTGCTTAGGAAATCTATTGGAGGCAGAAGCAGTCAAGGGTAGCTTAGGGTTAGGGTTAGGGTTAGGGTGAGGGTTAGGGTACGGCTTAGGGTCCGAGTTCGGGGAGGGGTTCGGGTAGGGCGTAGGGTATGGGTTAGGGTTAGAGTTAGGGCTAGTGTTAGGGTTAGGGCTCGGTTTAGGGTTAGGGTTAGGGTTAGGGTTAGGGTTAGGGTTAGGGTTAGGGTTAGGGTTAGGGTTCGGTTTAGGGTACGGGTTAGGATTAGGGTACGCGTTAGGGTTAGGGTAGGGGTTAGGGTTACGGTACGCGATAGGGTGAGGGTAGTTATTAAACCTATCCCACTCTCTAGATACCCCTTAGCACGTAAAGGAATATTATTTGGGGGTCCAGGCATGGAGAAGAGTTTAGACACTAGGAGACGATAAGGAACACACCCATTATCAAGAAATCACATTAGGATTCTCTTTTTAACCTGTTCCTTAAAACACTAGTGCTTAGGAAGTCTATTGGAGGCAGAAGCTGTCAAGGGTAGCTTAGGGTTAGGGTTAGGGTTAGGGTGAGGGTTAGGGTCCGGCTTAGGGTACGGGTTCGGGGAGGGGTTCGGGTAGGGCGTAGGTTATGGGTTAGGGTTAGGGTTAGGGCTAGTGTTAGGTTTAGGGCTCGGTTTAGGGTACGGGTTAGGATTAGGGTGCGCGTTAGGGTTAGGGTATGGCTTAGGGTTGGGGTACGCGATAGGATGAGGTTAGTTATTAAACTTAACCCACTCTCTAGATACCCCTTAGCACGTAAAGGAATATTATTTGGGGGTCCAGCCATGGAGAAGAGTTTAGACACGAGGAGAAGATAAGGAACACACCAATTATCAAGAAATCACGTTAGGATTCTCTTTTTAACCTGTTCCTTAAAACACTAGTGCTTAGGAAATCTATTGGAGGCAGAAGCAGTCAAGGGTAGCTTAGGGTTAGGGTTAGGGTTAGGGTGAGGGTTAGGGTACGGCTTAGGGTACGGGTTCGGGGAGGGGTTCGGGTAGGGCGTAGGGTATGGGTTAGGGTTAGGGTTAGGGCTAGTGTTAGGGTTAGGGTTCGGTTTAGGGTACGGGTTAGGATTAGGGTACGCGTTAGGGTTAGGGTAGGGGTTAGGGTTAGTGTACGCATTAGGGTGAGGGTAGTTATTAAACCTATCCCACTCTCTAGATACCCCTTAGCACGTAAAGGAATATTATTTGGGGGACCAGCCATGGAGAAGAGTTTAGACACTAGGAGAAGATAAGGAACACACCCATTATCAAGAAATCACATTAGGATTCTCTTTTTAACCTGTTCCTTAAAACACTAGTGCTTAGGAAATCTATTGGAGGCAGAAGCAGTCAAGGGTAGCTTAGGGTTAGGGTTAGGGTTAGGGTGAGGGTTAGGGTATGGCTTAGGGTACGGGTTCGGGGAGGGGTTCGGGTAGTGCGTAGGGTATGGGTTAGGGTTAGGATTAGGGTTAGTGTTAGGTTTAGGGCTCGGTTTAGGGTACGGGTTAGGATTAGGGTACGCATTAGGGTTAGGGTAGGGGTTAGGGTTAGGGTACGCGTTAGGGAGAGGGTAGTTATTAAACCTATCCCACTCTCTAGATACCGCTTAGCATGTAAAGGAATATTATTTGGGGGTCCAGCCATGGAGAAGAGTTTAGATACGAGGAGAAGATAAGGAACACACCCATTATCAAGAAATCTCATTAGGATTCTCTTTTTAACCTGTTCCTTAAAACACTAGTGCTTAGGAAATCTATTGGAGGCAGAAGCAGTCAAGGGTAGCTTAGGGTTAGGGTTAGGGTTAGGGTGAGGGTTAGGGTACGGCTTAGGGTACGGGTTCGGGGAGGGTTTCGGGTAGGGCGTAGGGTATGGGTTAGGGTTAGGGTTAGGGTTAGTGTTAGGGTTAGGGCTCGGGTTAGGGTACCGGTTAGGATTAGGGTACGCGTTAGTGTTAGGGTAGGGGTTAGGGTTAGGGTACGCGATAGGGTGAGGGTAGTTATTAAACCTATCCCACTCTCTAGATACCCCTTAGCACGTAAAGGAATATTATTTGGGGGTCCAGCCATGGAGAAGAGTTTAGACACTAGGAGACGATAAGGAACACACCCATTATCAAGAAATCACATTAGGATTCTCTTTTTAACCTGTTCCTTAAAACACTAGTGCTTAGGAAATCTATTGGAGGCAGAAGCAGTCAAGGGTAGCTTAGGGTTAGGGTTAGGGTTAGGGTGAGGGTTAGGGTACGGCTTAGGGTACGGGTTCGGGGAGGGGTTCGGGTAGGGCGTAGGGTATGGGTTAGGGTTAGGGTTAGGGCTAGTGTAAGGGTTAGGGTTCGGTTTAGGGTATGGGTTAGGATTAGGGTACGCGTTAGGGTTAGGGTAGGGGTTAGGGTTACGGTACGCGATAGGGTGAGGGTAGTTATTAAACCTATCCCACTCTCTAGATACCCCTTAGCACGTAAAGGAATATTACTTGGGGGTCCAGCCATGGAGAAGAGTTTAGACACTAGGAGACGATAAGGAACACACCCATTATCAAGAAATCACATTAGGATTCTCTTTTTAACCTGTTCCTTAAAACACTAGTGCTTAGGAAATCTATTGGAGGCAGAAGCAGTCAAGGGTAGCTTAGGGTTAGGGTTAGGGTTAGGGTGAGGGTTAGGGTACGGCTTAGGGTACGGGTTCGGGGAGGGGTTCGGGTAGGGCGTAGGGTATGGGTTAGGGTTAGGGTTAGGGCTAGTGTTAGGGTTAGGGTTCGGTTTAGGGTACGGGTTAGGATTAGGGTACGCGTTAGGGTTAGGGTAGGGGTTAGGGTTACGGTACGCGATAGGGTGAGGGTAGTTATTAAACCTATCCCACTCTCTAGATACCCCTTAGCACGTAAAGGAATATTATTTGGGGGTCCAGCCATGGAGAAGAGTTTAGACACTAGGAGACGATAAGGAACACACCCATTATCAAGAAATCACATTAGGATTCTCTTTTTAACCTGTTCCTTAAAACACTAGTGCTTAGGAAGTCTATTGGAGGCAGAAGCTGTCAAGGGTAGCTTAGGGTTAGGGTTAGGGTTAGGGTGAGGGTTAGGGTCCGGCTTAGGGTACGGGTTCGGGGAGGGGTTCGGGTAGGGCGTAGGTTATGGGTTAGGGTTAGGGTTAGGGCTAGTGTTAGGTTTAGGGCTCGGTTTAGGGTACGGGTTAGGATTAGGGTGCGCGTTAGGGTTAGGGTATGGCTTAGGGTTAGGGTACGCGATAGGATGAGGTTAGTTATTAAACTTAACCCACTCTCTAGATACCCCTTAGCACGTAAAGGAATATTATTTGGGGGTCCAGGCATGGAGAAGAGTTTAGACACGAGGAGAAGATAAGGAACACACCCATTATCAAGAAATCACGTTAGGATTCTCTTTTTAACCTGTTCCTTAAAACACTAGTGCTTAGGAAATCTATTGGAGGCAGAAGCAGTCAAGGGTAGCTTAGGGTTAGGGTTAGGGTTAGGGTGAGGGTTAGGGTACGGCTTAGGGTACGGGTTCGGGGAGGGGTTCGGGTAGGGCGTAGGGTATGGGTTAGGGTTAGGGTTAGGGCTAGTGTTAGGGTTAGGGTTCGGTTTAGGGTACGGGTTAGGATTAGGGTACGCGTTAGGGTTAGGGTAGGGGTTAGGGTTAGTGTACGCATTAGGGTGAGGGTAGTTATTAAACCTATCCCACTCTCTAGATACCCCTTAGCACGTAAAGGAATATTATTTGGGGGACCAGCCATGGAGAAGAGTTTAGACACTAGGAGAAGATAAGGAACACACCCATTATCAAGAAATCACATTAGGATTCTCTTTTTAACCTGTTCCTTAAAACACTAGTGCTTAGGAAATCTATTGGAGGCAGAAGCAGTCAAGGGTAGCTTAGGGTTAGGGTTAGGGTTAGGGTGAGGGTTAGGGTATGGCTTAGGGTACGGGTTCGGGGAGGGGTTCGGGTAGTGCGTAGGGTATGGGTTAGGGTTAGGATTAGGGTTAGTGTTAGGTTTAGGGCTCGGTTTAGGGTACGGGTTAGGATTAGGGTACGCATTAGGGTTAGGGTAGGGGTTAGGGTTAGGGTACGCGTTAGGGAGAGGGTAGTTATTAAACCTATCCCACTCTCTAGATACCGCTTAGCATGTAAAGGAATATTATTTGGGGGTCCAGCCATGGAGAAGAGTTTAGATACGAGGAGAAGATAAGGAACACACCCATTATCAAGAAATCTCATTAGGATTCTCTTTTTAACCTGTTCCTTAAAACACTAGTGCTTAGGAAATCTATTGGAGGCAGAAGCAGTCAAGGGTAGCTTAGGGTTAGGGTTAGGGTTAGGGTGAGGGTTAGGGTACGGCTTAGGGTACGGGTTCGGGGAGGGTTTCGGGTAGGGCGTAGGGTATGGGTTAGGGTTAGGGTTAGGGTTAGTGTTAGGGTTAGGGCTCGGGTTAGGGTACCGGTTAGGATTAGGGTACGCGTTAGTGTTAGGGTAGGGGTTAGGGTTAGGGTACGCGATAGGGTGAGGGTAGTTATTAAACCTATCCCACTCTCTAGATACCCCTTAGCACGTAAAGGAATATTATTTGGGGGTCCAGCCATGGAGAAGAGTTTAGACACTAGGAGACGATAAGGAACACACCCATTATCAAGAAATCACATTAGGATTCTCTTTTTAACCTGTTCCTTAAAACACTAGTGCTTAGGAAATCTATTGGAGGCAGAAGCAGTCAAGGGTAGCTTAGGGTTAGGGTTAGGGTTAGGGTGAGGGTTAGGGTACGGCTTAGGGTACGGGTTCGGGGAGGGGTTCGGGTAGGGCGTAGGGTATGGGTTAGGGTTAGGGTTAGGGCTAGTGTAAGGGTTAGGGTTCGGTTTAGGGTATGGGTTAGGATTAGGGTACGCGTTAGGGTTAGGGTAGGGGTTAGGGTTACGGTACGCGATAGGGTGAGGGTAGTTATTAAACCTATCCCACTCTCTAGATACCCCTTAGCACGTAAAGGAATATTACTTGGGGGTCCAGCCATGGAGAAGAGTTTAGACACTAGGAGACGATAAGGAACACACCCATTATCAAGAAATCACATTAGGATTCTCTTTTTAACCTGTTCCTTAAAACACTAGTGCTTAGGAAATCTATTGGAGGCAGAAGCAGTCAAGGGTAGCTTAGGGTTAGGGTTAGGGTTAGGGTGAGGGTTAGGGTACGGCTTAGGGTACGGGTTCGGGGAGGGGTTCGGGTAGGGCGTAGGGTATGGGTTAGGGTTAGGGTTAGGGCTAGTGTTAGGGTTAGGGTTCGGTTTAGGGTACGGGTTAGGATTAGGGTACGCGTTAGGGTTAGGGTAGGGGTTAGGGTTACGGTACGCGATAGGGTGAGGGTAGTTATTAAACCTATCCCACTCTCTAGATACCCCTTAGCACGTAAAGGAATATTATTTGGGGGTCCAGCCATGGAGAAGAGTTTAGACACTAGGAGACGATAAGGAACACACCCATTATCAAGAAATCACATTAGGATTCTCTTTTTAACCTGTTCCTTAAAACACTAGTGCTTAGGAAGTCTATTGGAGGCAGAAGCTGTCAAGGGTAGCTTAGGGTTAGGGTTAGGGTTAGGGTGAGGGTTAGGGTCCGGCTTAGGGTACGGGTTCGGGGAGGGGTTCGGGTAGGGCGTAGGTTATGGGTTAGGGTTAGGGTTAGGGCTAGTGTTAGGTTTAGGGCTCGGTTTAGGGTACGGGTTAGGATTAGGGTGCGCGTTAGGGTTAGGGTATGGCTTAGGGTTAGGGTACGCGATAGGATGAGGTTAGTTATTAAACTTAACCCACTCTCTAGATACCCCTTAGCACGTAAAGGAATATTATTTGGGGGTCCAGGCATGGAGAAGAGTTTAGACACGAGGAGAAGATAAGGAACACACCCATTATCAAGAAATCACGTTAGGATTCTCTTTTTAACCTGTTCCTTAAAACACTAGTGCTTAGGAAATCTATTGGAGGCAGAAGCAGTCAAGGGTAGCTTAGGGTTAGGGTTAGGGTTAGGGTGAGGGTTAGGGTACGGCTTAGGGTACGGGTTCGGGGAGGGGTTCGGGTAGGGCGTAGGGTATGGGTTAGGGTTAGGGTTAGGGCTAGTGTTAGGGTTAGGGTTCGGTTTAGGGTACGGGTTAGGATTAGGGTACGCGTTAGGGTTAGGGTAGGGGTTAGGGTTAGTGTACGCATTAGGGTGAGGGTAGTTATTAAACCTATCCCACTCTCTAGATACCCCTTAGCACGTAAAGGAATATTATTTGGAGGACCAGCCATGGAGAAGAGTTTAGACACTAGGAGAAGATAAGGAACACACCCATTATCAAGAAATCACATTAGGATTCTCTTTTTAACCTGTTCCTTAAAACACTAGTGCTTAGGAAATCTATTGGAGGCAGAAGCCGTCAAGGGTAGCTTAGGGTTAGGGTTAGGGTTAGGGTGAGGGTTAGGGTATGGCTTAGGGTACGGGTTCGGGGAGGGGTTCGGGTAGGGCGTAGGGTATGGGTTAGGGTTAGGGTTAGGGTTAGTGTTAGGGTTAGGGCTCGGTTTAGGGTACGGGTTAGGATTAGGTTACGGGTTAGGGTTAGGGTAGGGGTTAGGTTTAGGGTACGCGATAGGGTGAGGGTAGTTATTAAACCTATCCCACTCTCTAGATAACCCTTAGCATGTAAAGGAATATTATTTGGGGGTCCAGCCATGGAGAAGAGTTTAGACACTAGGAGAAGATAAGGAACACACCCATTATCAAGAAATCACATTAGGATTCTCTTTTTAACCTGTTCCTTAAAACACTAGTGCTTAGGAAATCTATTGGAGGCAGAATCAGTCAAGGGTAGCTTAGGGTTAGGGTTAGGGTTAGGGTGAGGGTTAGGGTACAGCTTAGGTTACGGGTTCGGGGACGGGTTCGGATAGGGCGTAGGGTATGGGTTAGGGTTAGGGTTAGGGTTAGTGTTAGGGTTAGGGCTCGGTTTAGGGTACGGGTTAGGATAAGGGTACGCGTTAGGGTTAGGGTAGGTGTTAGGTTTAGGGTACGCGTTAGGCTGAGGGTAGTTATTAAACCTATCCCACTCTCTAGATACCCCTTAGCATGTAAAGGAATATTATTTAGGGGTCCAGCCATGGAGAAGAGTTTAGACACGAGGAGAAGATAAGGAACACACCCATTATCAAGAAATCTCATTACGATTCTCTTTTTAACCTGTTCCTTAAAACACTAGTGCCTACGATGTCTATTGGAGGCAGAAGCAGTCAAGGGTAGCTTAGGGTTAGGGTTAGGGTTAGGGTGAGGGTTAGGGTACGGCTTAGGGTACGGGTTCGGCGAGGGGTTCGGGTAGGGCGTAGGGTATGGGTTACGGTTAGGGTTAGGGCTAGTGTTAGGGTTAGGGCTCTGTTTAGGGTACGGGTTAGGATTAGGGTGCGCGTTAGGGTTAGGGTAGGGGTTGGGGTTAGTGTACGCATTAGGGTGAGGGTAGTTATTAAACCTATCCCACTCTCTAGATACCCCTTAGCACGTAAAGGAATATTATTTTGGGGTCCAGCCATGGAGAAGAGTTTAGACAATAGGAGAAGATAAGGAACACACCCATTATCAAGAAATCACATTAGGATTCTCTTTTTAACCTGTTCCTTAAAACACTAGTGCTTAGGAAATCTATTGGAGGCAGAAGCAGTCAAGGGTAGCTTAGGGTTAGGGTTAGCGTTAGGGTGAGGGTTAGGGTATGGCTTAGGGTACGGTTTCGGGGAGGGCTTTGTGTAGGGCGTAGGGTATGGGTTAGGGTTAGGGTTAGTGTTAGGGTTAGGGCTCGGTTTGGGGTACGGGTTAGGATTAGGGTACACGTTAGGGTTAGGATAGGGGTTAGGGTTAGGGTACGCGTTAGGGTGAGGGTAGTTATTAAACCTATCACACTCTCTAGATACACTTTAGCACGTAAAGGAATATTATTTGGGGGTCCAGCCATGGAGAAGAGTTTAGACACGAGGAGAAGATAAGGAACACACCCATTATCAAGAAATCACATTAGGATTCTCTTTTTAACCTGTTCCTTAAAACACTAGTGCTTAGGAAGTCTATTGGAGGCAGAAGCAGTCAAGGGTAGCTTAGGGTTAGGGTTAGGGTTAGGGTGAGGGTTAGGGTAAGGCTTAGGGTACGGGTTCGGGGAGGGGTTCGGGTAGGGCGTAGGGTATGTGTTACGGTTAGGGTTAGGGCTAGTGTTAGGGTTAGGGCTCGGTTTAGGTTACGGGTTAGGATTAGGGTGCGCGTTAGGGTTAGGGTAGGGGTTAGGGTTAGAGTACGCATTAGGGTGAGGGTAGTTATTAAACCTATCCCACTCTCTAGATACCCCTTAGCACGTAAAGGAATATTATTTGGGGGTCCAGCCATGGAGAAGAGTTTAGACACTAGGAGAAGATAAGGAACACACCCATTATCAAGAAATCACATTAGGATTCTCTTTTTAACCTGTTCCTTAAAACACTAGTGCTTAGGAAATCTATTGGAGGCAGAAGCAGTCAAGGGTAGCTTAGGGTTAGGTTTAGGGTACAGCTTAGGGTACGGGTTCGGGTAGGGCGTAGGGTATGGTTTAGGGTTAGGGTTAGGGTTAGTGTTAGGGTTAGGGCTCGGTTTAGGGTACGGGTTAGGATTAGGGTACGCGTTAGGGTTAGAGTAGGGGTTAGGTTTAGGGTACGCGTTAGGGTGAGGGTACTTATTAAACCTATCCCACTATCTAGATACCCCTTAGCATGTAAAGGAATATTATTTGGGGGTCCAGCCATGGAGAAGAGTTTAGACACGAGGAGAAGATAAGGAACACACCCATTATCAAGAAATCTCATTACGATTCTCTTTTTAACCTGTTCCTTAAAACACTACTGCTTAGGAAATCTATTGGAGGCAGAAGCAGTCAAGGGTAGCTTAGGGTTAGGGTTAGGGTTAGGGTGAGGTTTAGGGTACGGCTTAGGGTACGGGTTCGGCCAGGGGTTCGGGTAGGGCGTAGGGTATGGGTTACGGTTAGGGTTAGGGCTAGTGTTAGGGTTAGGGCTCTGTTTAGGGTACGGGTTAGGATTAGGGTGCGGGTTAGGGTTAGGGTAGGGGTTAGGGTTAGTGTACGCATTAGGGTGAGGGTAGTTATTAAACCTATCCCACTCTCTAGATACCCCTTAGCACGTAAAGGAATATTATTTTGGGGTCCAGCCATGGAGAAGAGTTTAGACACTAGGAGAAGATAAGGAACACACCCATTATCAAGAAATCACATTAGGATTCTCTTTTTAACCTGTTCCTTAAAACACTAGTGCTTAGGAAATCTATTGGAGGCAGAAGCAGTCAAGGGTAGCTTAGGGTTAGGGTTAGGGTTAGGGTGAGGGTTAGGGTACGGCTTAGGGTACGGGTTCGGGGAGGGGTTCGGGTAGGGCGTAGGGTATGGGTTAGGTTTAGGGTTAGGGTTAGGGTTAGGGTTAGGGCTCGGTTTAGGGTACGGGTTAGGATTAGGTTACGCGTTAGGGTTAGGGTAGGGGTTAGGATTAGGGTACGCGATAGGGTGAGGTTAGTTATTAAACCTATCCCACTCTCTAGATAACCCTTAGCACGTAAAGGAATATTATTTGGGGGTCCAGCCATTCAGAAGAGTTTAGACACTAGGAGAAGATAAGGAACACACCCATTATCAAGAAATCACATTAGGATTCTCTTTTTAACCTGTTCCTTAAAACACTAGTGCTTAGGAAGTCTATTGGAGGCAGAAGCAGTCAAGGGTAGCTTAGGGTTAGGGTTAGGGTTAGGGTGAGGGGTAGGGTACGGCTTAGGGTACGGGTTCGGGGAGGGGTTCGGGTAGGGCGTAGGGTATGGGTTAGGGTTAGGGTTAGGGCTAGTGTTAGGGTTAGGGCTCGGTTTAGGGTACGGGTTAGGATTAGGGTACGCGTTAGGGTTAGGGTAGGGGTTAGGGTTAGTGTACTCATTAGGGTGAGGGTAGTTATTAAACCTATCCCACTCTCTAGATACCCCTTAGCACGTAAAGGAATATTATTTGGGGGTCCAGCCATGGAGAAGAGTTTAGACACTAGGAGAAGATAAGGAACACACCCATTATCAAGAAATCACATTAGGATTCTCTTTTTAACCTGTTCCTTAAAACACTAGTGCTTAGGAAATCTATTGGAGGCAGAAGCAGTCAAGGGTAGCTTAGGGTTAGGGTTAGGGTTAGTGTACGGCTTAGTGTACGGGTTCGGGGAGGGGTTCGGGTAGGGAGTAGGGTATGGGTTAGGGTTAGGGTTAGGGTTAGGGCTCGGTTTAGGGTTCGGGTTAGGATTAGGGTACGCGTTAGTGTTAGGGTAGGTGTTAGGGTTAGGGTACGCGATAGGGTGAGGTTAGTTATTAAACCTATCCCACTCTCTAGATACCCCTTAGCACGTAAAGGAATATTAATTGGGGGTCCAGCCATGGAGAAGAGTTTAGACACGAGGAGAAGATAAGGAACACACCCAATATCAAGAAATCACATTAGGATTCTCTTTTTAACCTGTTCCTTAAAACACTAGTGCTTAGGAAATCTATTGGAGGCAGAAGCCGTCAAGGGTAGCTTAGGGTTAGGGTTAGGATTAGGGTGAGGGGTAGGGTACGGCTTAGGGTACAGGTTCAGGGAGGGGTTCGGGTAGGGCGTAGGGTATGGGTTAGGTTTAGGGTTAGGGTTAGTGTTAGGGTTAGGGCTCGGTTTAGGGTACGGGTTAGGATTAGGATACGCGTTAAGGTTAGGGTAGGGTTTAGGGTTAGTGTAGGCGTTAGGGTGAGGGTAGTTATTAAACCTATCACACTCTCTAGATACCCCTTAGCACGTAAAGGAATATTATTTGGGGGTCCAGCCATGGAGAAGAGTTTAGACACGAGGAGAAGATAAGGAACACACCCATTATCAAGAAATCACATTAGGATTCTCTTTTTAACCTGTTCCTTAAAACACTAGTGCTTAGGATGTCTATTGGAGGCAGAAGCAGTCAAGGGTAGCTTAGGGTTAGGGTTAGGGTTAGGGTGAGGGTTAGGGTAAGGCTTAGGGTACGGGTTCGGGGAGGGGTTCAGGTAGGGCGTAGGGTATGGGTTACGGTTAGGGTTAGGGCTAGGGTTAGGGTTAGGGCTCGGTTTAGGGTACGGGTTAGGATTAGGGTACGCGTTAGGGTTAGGGTAGGGGTTAGGGTTAGGGTACGCGATAGGGTGAGGTTAGTTATTAAACCTATCCCACTCTCTAGATAACCCTTAGCACGTAAAGGAATATTATTTGGGGGTCCAGCCATGGAGAAGAGTTTAGACACTAGGAGAAGATAAGGAACACACCCATTATCACGAAATCACATTAGGATTCTCTTTTTAACCTGTTCCTTAAAACACTAGTGCTTAGGAAATCTATTGGAGGCAGAAGCAGTCAAGGGTAGCTTAGGGTTAGGGTTAAGATTACGGTGAGGGGTAGGGTACGGCTTAGGGTACGGGTTCGGGGAGGGGTTCGGGTAGGGCGTAGGGTATGGGTTAGGGTTAGGCTTAGTGTTAGGGTTAGGGCTCGGTTTAGGGTACGGGTTAGGATTAGGGTACGCGTTAGGGTTAGGGTAGGGGTTAGGGTTAGTGTACGCGTTAGGGTGAGGGTAGTTATTAAACCTATCCCACTCTCTAGATACCCCTTAGCACGTAAAGGAATATTATTTGGGGGTCCAGCCATGGAGAAGAGTTTAGACACGAGGAGAAGATAAGGAACACACCCATTATCAAGAAATCTCATTAGGATTCTCTTTTTAACCTGTTCCTTAAAACACTAGTGCTTAGGAAATCTATTGGAGGCAGAAGCAGTCAAGGGTGGGTTAGGGTTAGGGTTCGGGTGAGGGTTAGGGTATGGCTTAGGGTACGGGTTCGGGGAGGGGTTCGGGTAGGGCGTAGGGTATGGGTTAGGGTTAGTGTTAGGGTTAGTGTTAGGGTTAGGGCTCGGTTTAGGGTACGGGCTAGGATTAGTGTACGCGTTAGGGTTAGGGTAGGTGTTAGGGTTAGGGTACGCGTTAGGGTGAGGGTAGTTATTAAACCTATCCCACTCTCTAGATAACCCTTAGCATGTAAAGGAATATTATTTGGGGGTCCAGCCATGGAGAAGAGTTTAGACACGAGGAGAAGATAAGGAACACACCCATTATCAAGAAATCTCATTAGGATTCTCTTTTTAACCTGTTCCTTAAAACACTAGTGCTTAGGAAATCTATTGGAGGCAGAAGCAGTCAAGGGTAGCTTAGGGTTAGGGTTAGGGTTAGGGTGAGGGTTAGGGTACGGCTTAGGGTACGGGATCGGGGAGGGATTCGGGTAGGGCGTAGGGTATAGGTTAGGGTTAGGGTTAGGGTTAGTGTTAGGGTTAGGGCTCGGTTTAGGGTACGGGTTAGGATTAGGGTACGCGTTAGTGTTAGGGTAGGGGTTAGGGTTAGGGTACGCGATAGGGTGAGGGTAGTTATTAAACCTATCCCACTCTCTAGATACCCCTTAGCACGTAAAGGAATATTATTTGGGGGTCCAGCCATGGAGAAGAGTTTAGACACTAGGAGAAGATAAGGAACACACCCATTATCAAGAAATCACATTAGGATTCTCTTTTTAACCTGTTCCTTAAAACACTAGTGCTTAGGAAGTCTATTGGAGGCAGAAGCAGTCAAGGGTAGCTTAGGGTTAGGGTTAGGATTAGGGTGAGGCTTAGGGTACGGCTTAGGGTACGGGTTCGGGGAGGGGTTCGGGTAGGGCGTAGGTTATGGGTTAGCGTTAGGGTTGGGGCTAGTGTTAGGTTTAGGGCTCGGTTTAGGGTACGGGTTAGGATTAGGGTGCGCGTTAGGGTTAGGGTAGGGGTTACGGTTAGGGTACGCGATAGGGTGAGGTTAATTATTAAAACTATCCCACTCTCTAGATACCCCTTAGCACGTAAAGGAATATTATTTGGGGGTCCAGCCATGGAGAAGAGTTTAGACACTAGCAGAAAATAAGGAACACACCCATTATCAAGAAATCACATTAGGATTCTCTTTTTAACCTGTTCCTTAAAACACTAGTGCTTAGGAAATCTATTGGAGGCAGAAGCAGTCAAGGGTAGCTTAGGGTTAGGGTTAGGGTTAGTGTACGGCTTAGTGTACGGGTTCGGGGAGGGGTTCGGGTAGGGAGTAGGGTATGGGTTAGGGTTAGGGTTAGGGTTAGGGCTCGGTTTAGGGTTCGGGTTAGGATTAGGGTACGCGTTAGGGTTAGGGTAGGTGTTAGGGTTAGGGTACGCGATAGGGTGAGGTTAGTTATTAAACCTATCCCACTCTTTAGATACCCCTTAGCACGTAAAGGAATATTAATTGGGGGTCCAGCCATGGAGAAGAGTTTAGACACGAGGAGAAGATAAGGAACACACCCAATATCAAGAAATCACATTAGGATTCTCTTTTTAACCTGTTCCTTAAAACACTAGTGCTTAGGAAATCTATTGGAGGCAGAAGCCGTCAAGGGTAGCTTAGGGTTAGGGTTAGGATTAGGGTGAGGGGTAGGGTACGGCTTAGGGTACAGGTTCAGGGAGGGGTTCGGGTAGGGCGTAGGGTATGGGTTAGGTTTAGGGTTAGGGTTAGTGTTAGGGTTAGGGCTCGGTTTAGGGTACGGGTTAGGATTAGGATACGCGTTAAGGTTAGGGTAGGGTTTAGGGTTAGTGTAGGCGTTAGGGTGAGGTTAGTTATTAAACCTATCACACTCTCTAGATACCCCTTAGCACGTAAAGGAATATTATTTGGGGGTCCAGCCATGGAGAAGAGTTTAGACACGAGGAGAAGATAAGGAACACACCCATTATCAAGAAATCACATTAGGATTCTCTTTTTAACCTGTTCCTTAAAACACTAGTGCTTAGGATGTCTATTGGAGGCAGAAGCAGTCAAGGGTAGCTTAGGGTTAGGGTTAGGGTTAGGGTGAGGGTTAGGGTAAGGCTTAGGGTACGGGTTCGGGGAGGGGTTCAGGTAGGGCGTAGGGTATGGGTTACGGTTAGGGTTAGGGCTAGGGTTAGGGTTAGGGCTCGGTTTAGGGTACGGGTTAGGATTAGGGTACGCGTTAGGGTTAGGGTAGGGGTTAGGGTTAGGGTACGCGATAGGGTGAGGTTAGTTATTAAACCTATCCCACTCTCTAGATAACCCTTAGCACGTAAAGGAATATTATTTGGGGGTCCAGCCATGGAGAAGAGTTTAGACACTAGGAGAAGATAAGGAACACACCCATTATCACGAAATCACATTAGGATTCTCTTTTTAACCTGTTCCTTAAAACACTAGTGCTTAGGAAATCTATTGGAGGCAGAAGCAGTCAAGGGTAGCTTAGGGTTAGGGTTAAGATTACGGTGAGGGGTAGGGTACGGCTTAGGGTACGGGTTCGGGGAGGGGTTCGGGTAGGGCGTAGGGTATGGGTTAGGGTTAGGCTTAGTGTTAGGGTTAGGGCTCGGTTTAGGGTACGGGTTAGGATTAGGGTACGCGTTAGGGTTAGGGTAGGGGTTAGGGTTAGTGTACGCGTTAGGGTGAGGGTAGTTATTAAACCTATCCCACTCTCTAGATACCCCTTAGCACGTAAAGGAATATTATTTGGGGGTCCAGCCATGGAGAAGAGTTTAGACACGAGGAGAAGATAAGGAACACACCCATTATCAAGAAATCTCATTAGGATTCTCTTTTTAACCTGTTCCTTAAAACACTAGTGCTTAGGAAATCTATTGGAGGCAGAAGCAGTCAAGGGTGGGTTAGGGTTAGGGTTCGGGTGAGGGTTAGGGTATGGCTTAGGGTACGGGTTCGGGGAGGGGTTCGGGTAGGGCGTAGGGTATGGGTTAGGGTTAGGGTTAGGGTTAGTGTTAGGGTTAGGGCTCGGTTTAGGGTACGGGCTAGGATTAGTGTACGCGTTAGGGTTAGGGTAGGTGTTAGGGTTAGGGTACGCGTTAGGGTGAGGGTAGTTATTAAACCTATCCCACTCTCTAGATAACCCTTAGCATGTAAAGGAATATTATTTGGGGGTCCAGCCATGGAGAAGAGTTTAGACACGAGGAGAAGATAAGGAACACACCCATTATCAAGAAATCTCATTAGGATTCTCTTTTTAACCTGTTCCTTAAAACACTAGTGCTTAGGAAATCTATTGGAGGCAGAAGCAGTCAAGGGTAGCTTAGGGTTAGGGTTAGGGTTAGGGTGAGGGTTAGGGTACGGCTTAGGGTACGGGATCGGGGAGGGATTCGGGTAGGGCGTAGGGTATAGGTTAGGGTTAGGGTTAGGGTTAGTGTTAGGGTTAGGGCTCGGTTTAGGGTACGGGTTAGGATTAGGGTACGCGTTAGTGTTAGGGTAGGGGTTAGGGTTAGGGTACGCGATAGGGTGAGGGTAGTTATTAAACCTATCCCACTCTCTAGATACCCCTTAGCACGTAAAGGAATATTATTTGGGGGTCCAGCCATGGAGAAGAGTTTAGACACTAGGAGAAGATAAGGAACACACCCATTATCAAGAAATCACATTAGGATTCTCTTTTTAACCTGTTCCTTAAAACACTAGTGCTTAGGAAGTCTATTGGAGGCAGAAGCAGTCAAGGGTAGCTTAGGGTTAGGGTTAGGATTAGGGTGAGGCTTAGGGTACGGCTTAGGGTACGGGTTCGGGGAGGGGTTCGGGTAGGGCGTAGGTTATGGGTTAGCGTTAGGGTTGGGGCTAGTGTTAGGTTTAGGGCTCGGTTTAGGGTACGGGTTAGGATTAGGGTGCGCGTTAGGGTTAGGGTAGGGGTTACGGTTAGGGTACGCGATAGGGTGAGGTTAATTATTAAAACTATCCCACTCTCTAGATACCCCTTAGCACGTAAAGGAATATTATTTGGGGGTCCAGCCATGGAGAAGAGTTTAGACACTAGCAGAAAATAAGGAACACACCCATTATCAAGAAATCACATTAGGATTCTCTTTTTAACCTGTTCCTTAAAACACTAGTGCTTAGGAAATCTATTGGAGGCAGAAGCAGTCAAGGGTAGCTTAGGGTTAGGGTTAGGGTTAGGGTGAGGGTTAGGGTACGGCTTAGGGTCCGGGTTCGGGGAGGGGTTCGGGTAGGGCGTAGGGTATGGGTTAGGGTTAGGGTTAGGGCTAGTGTTAGGGTTAGGGCTCGGTTTAGGGTACGGGTTAGGATTAGGGTACGCATTAGGGTTAGGGTAGGGGTTAGGGTTAGTGTACGCATTAGGGTGAGGGTAGTTATTAAACCTATCCCACTCTCTAGATACCCCTTAGCACGTAAAGGAATATTATTTGGGGGACCAGCCATGGAGAAGAGTTTAGACACGAGGAGAAGATAAGGAACACACCCATTATCAAGAAATCACATTAGGATTCTCTTTTTAACCTGTTCCTTAAAACACTAGTGCTTAGGAAATCTATTGGAGGCAGAAGCCGTCAAGGGTAGCTTAGGGTTAGGGTTAGGGTTAGGGTGAGGGGTAGGGTACGGCTTAGTGTACGGGTTCAGGGAGGGGTTCGGGTAGGGCGTAGGGTATGGGTTAGCGTTAGGGTTAGGGTTAGTGTTAGGGTTAGGGCTCAGTTTAGGGTACGGGTTAAGATTAGGGTACGCGTTAGGTTTAGGGTAGGGGTTAGGGTTAGGGTACGCGTTAGGGTGAGGGTAGTTATTAAACCTATCCCACTCTCTAGATACCCCTTAGCACGTAAAGGAATATTATTTGGGGGTCCAGCCATGGAGAAGAGTTTAGACACTAGGAGAAGATAAGGAACACACCCATTATCCCGAAATCACATTAGGATTATCTTTTTAACCTGTTCCTTAAAACACTAGTGCTTAGGAAATCTATTGGAGGCAGAAGCAGTCAAGGGTAGCTTAGGGTTAGGGTTAGGGTTAGGGTGAGGGTTAGGGTACGGCTTAGGGTACGGGTTCGGGGAGGGGTTCGGGTAGGGCGTAGGGTATGGGTTAGGGTTAGGGTTAGGGCTAGTGTTAGGGTTAGGGCTCGGTTTAGGGTACGGGTTAGGATTAGGGTACGCGTTAGGGTTAGGGTAGGGGTTAGGGTTAGTGTACGCATTAGGGTGAGGGTAGTTATTAAACCTATCCCACTCTCTTCATACCCCTTAGCACGTAAAGGAATATTATTTGGGGGTCCAGCCATGGAGAAGAGTTTAGACACTAGGAGACGATAAGGAACACACCCATTATCACGAAATCACATTTGGATTCTCTTTTTAACCTGATCCTTAAAACACTAGTGCTTAGGAAATCTATTGGAGGCAGAAGCAGTCAAGGGTAGCTTAGGGTTAGGGTTAGGGTTAGGGTGAGGGTTAGGGTATGGCTGAGGGTACGGGTTCGGGGAGGGGTTCGGGTAGGGCGTAGGGTATGGTTTAGGGTTAGGGTTAAGGTTAGTGTTAGGGTTAGGGCTCGGTTTAGGTTACGGGTTAGGATTAGGGTACGCGTTAGGGTTATGGTAGGGGTTAGGGTTAGGGTACGTCTTAGGGTGAGGTTAGTTATTAAAGCTATCACACTCTCTAGATACACTTTAGCACGTAAAGGAATATTATTTGGGGGTCCAGCCATGGAGAAGAGTTTAGACACGAGGAGAAGATAAGGAACACACCCATTATCAAGAAATCACATTAGGATTCTCTTTTTAACCTGTTCCTTAAAACACTAGTGCTTAGGAAGTCTATTGGAGGCAGAAGCCGTCAAGCGTAGCTTAGGGTTAGGGTTAGGGTTAGGGTGAGGGGTAGGGTACGGCTTAGGGTATGGGTTCAGGGAGGGGTTCGGGTAGGGCGTAGGGTATGGGTTAGGGTTAGGGTTAGGCTTAGTGTTAGGGTTAGGGCTCGGTTTAGGGTACGGGTTAAGATTAGGGTACGCGTTAGGGTTAGGGTAGGGGTTAGGGTTAGGGTATGCGTTAGGGTGAGGGTAGTTATTAAACCTATCCCACTCTCTAGATACCCCTTAGCACGTAAAGGAATATTATTTGGGTGTCCAGCCATGGAGAAGAGTTTAGACACTAGGAGAAGATAAGGAACACACCCATTATCCCGAAATCACATTAGGATTCTCTTTTTCACCTGTTCCTTAAAACACTAGTGCTTAGGAAATCTATTGGAGGCAGAAGCAGTCAAGGGTAGCTTAGGGTTAGGGTTAGGGTTAGTGTACGGCTTAGTGTACGGGTTCGGGGAGGGGTTCGGGTAGGGAGTAGGGTATGGGTTAGGGTTAGGGTTAGGGTTAGGGCTCGGTTTAGGGTTCGGGTTAGGATTAGGGTACACGTTAGGGTTAGGGTAGGTGTTAGGGTTAGGGTACGCGATAGGGTGAGGTTAGTTATTAAACCTATCCCACTCTCTAGATACCCCTTAGCACGTAAAGGAATATTAATTGGGGGTCCAGCCATGGAGAAGAGTTTAGACACGAGGAGAAGATAAGGAACACACCCATTATCAAGAAATCACATTAGGATTCTCTTTTTGACCTGTTCCTTAAAACACTAGTGCTTAGGAAATCTATTGGAGGCAGAAGCCGTCAAGGGTAGCTTAGGGTTAGGGTTAGGATTAGGGTGAGGGTTAGGGTAAGGCTTAGGGTACTGGTTCGGGGAGGGGTTCGGGTAGGGCGTAGGGTATGGGTTACGGTTAGGGTTAGGGCTAGTGTTAGGGTTAGGGCTCGGTTTAGGGTACGGGTTAGGATTAGGGTGCGCGTTAGGGTTAGGGTAGGGGTTAGGGTTAGAGTACGCATTAGGGTGAGGGTAGTTATTAAACCTATCCCACTCTCTAGATACCCCTTAGCACGTAAAGGAATATTATTTTGGGGTCCAGCCATGGAGAAGAGTTTAGACACTAGGAGAAGATAAGGAACACACCCATTATCAAGAAATCACATTAGGATTCTCTTTTTAACCTGTTCCTTAAAACACTAGTGCTTAGGAAATCTATTGGAGGCAGAAGCAGTCAAGGGTAGCTTAGGGTTAGGGTTAGTGTTAGGGTGAGGGTTAGGGTACGGGTTTGGGGAGGGGTTCGGGTAGGGCGTAGGGTATGGGTTAGGGTTAGGGTTAGGGTTAGTTTTAGGGTTAGGGCTCGGTTTAGGGTACGGGTTAGGATTAGGGTACGCGTTAGTGTTAGGGTAGGGGTTAGGGTTAGGTTACTCGATAGGGTGAGGTTAGTTATTAAACCTATCCCACTCTCTAGATACCCCTTAGCACGTAAAGGAATATTATTTGGGGTCCAGCCATGGAGAAGAGTTTAGACACTAGGACAAGATAAGGAACACACCCATTATCAAGAAATCACATTAGGATTCTCTTTTTAACCTGTTCCTTAAAACACTAGTGCTTATGAAATCTATTGGAGGCAAAAGCCGTCAAGGGTAGCTTAGGGTTAGGGTTAGGGTTAGGGTGAGGGGTAGGGTACGGCTTAGGGTACGGGTTCAGGGAGGGGTTCGGGTAGGGCGTAGGGTATGTGTTAGGGTTACGGTTAGGGTTAATGTTAGGGTTAGGGCTCGGTTTAGGGTACGGGTTAAGATTAGAGTATGCGTTAGGGTTAGGGTAGGGGTTAGGGTTAGGGTACGCGTTAGGGTGTGGGTAGTTATTAAACCTATCACACTCTCTAGATACCCCTTAGCACGTAAAGGAATATTATTTGGGGGTCCAGCCATGGAGAAGAGTTTAGACACTAGGAGAAGATAAGGAACACACCCATTATCACGAAATCACCTTAGGATTCTCTTTTTAACCTGTTCCTTAAAACACTAGTGCTTAGGAAATCTATTGGAGGCAGAAGCAGTCAAGGGTAGCTTAGGGTTAGGGTTACGGTTAGGGTGAGGGTTAGGGTACGGCTTAGGGTACGGGTTCGGGGAGGGGTTCGGGTAGGGCGTAGGGTATGGGTTACGGTTAGGGTTAGGGCTAGTGTTAGGGTTAGGGCTCGGTTTAGGTTACGGGTTAGGATTAGGGTACGCGTTAGTGTTAGGGTAGGGGTTACGGTTAGGGTACGCGATAGGGTGAGGTTAGTTATTAAACCTATCCCACTCTCTAGATACCCCTTAGCACGTAAAGGAATATTATTTGGGGGTCCAGCCATGGAGAAGAGTTTAGACACTAGGAGAAGATAAGGAACACACCCATTATCCCGAAATCACATTAGGATTATCTTTTTAACCTGTTCCTTAAAACACTAGTGCTTAGGAAATCTATTGGAGGCAGAAGCAGTCAAGGGTAGCTTAGGGTTAGGGTTAGGGTTAGGGTGAGGGTTAGGGTACGGCTTAGGGTACGGGTTCGGGGAGGGGTTCGGGTAGGGCGTAGGGTATGGGTTAGGGTTAGGGTTAGGGCTAGTGTTAGGGTTAGGGCTCGGTTTAGGGTACGGGTTAGGATTAGGGTACGCGTTAGGGTTAGGGTAGGGGTTAGGGTTAGTGTACGCATTAGGGTGAGGGTAGTTATTAAACCTATCCCACTCTCTTCATACCCCTTAGCACGTAAAGGAATATTATTTGGGGGTCCAGCCATGGAGAAGAGTTTAGACACTAGGAGACGATAAGGAACACACCCATTATCACGAAATCACATTTGGATTCTCTTTTTAACCTGATCCTTAAAACACTAGTGCTTAGGAAATCTATTGGAGGCAGAAGCAGTCAAGGGTAGCTTAGGGTTAGGGTTAGGGTTAGGGTGAGGGTTAGGGTATGGCTGAGGGTACGGGTTCGGGGAGGGGTTCGGGTAGGGCGTAGGGTATGGTTTAGGGTTAGGGTTAAGGTTAGTGTTAGGGTTAGGGCTCGGTTTAGGTTACGGGTTAGGATTAGGGTACGCGTTAGGGTTATGGTAGGGGTTAGGGTTAGGGTACGTCTTAGGGTGAGGTTAGTTATTAAACCTATCACACTCTCTAGATACACTTTAGCACGTAAAGGAATATTATTTGGGGGTCCAGCCATGGAGAAGAGTTTAGACACGAGGAGAAGATAAGGAACACACCCATTATCAAGAAATCACATTAGGATTCTCTTTTTAACCTGTTCCTTAAAACACTAGTGCTTAGGAAGTCTATTGGAGGCAGAAGCCGTCAAGCGTAGCTTAGGGTTAGGGTTAGGGTTAGGGTGAGGGGTAGGGTACGGCTTAGGGTATGGGTTCAGGGAGGGGTTCGGGTAGGGCGTAGGGTATGGGTTAGGGTTAGGGTTAGGCTTAGTGTTAGGGTTAGGGCTCGGTTTAGGGTACGGGTTAAGATTAGGGTACGCGTTAGGGTTAGGGTAGGGGTTAGGGTTAGGGTATGCGTTAGGGTGAGGGTAGTTATTAAACCTATCCCACTCTCTAGATACCCCTTAGCACGTAAAGGAATATTATTTGGGTGTCCAGCCATGGAGAAGAGTTTAGACACTAGGAGAAGATAAGGAACACACCCATTATCCCGAAATCACATTAGGATTCTCTTTTTAACCTGTTCCTTAAAACACTAGTGCTTAGGAAATCTATTGGAGGCAGAAGCAGTCAAGGGTAGCTTAGGGTTAGGGTTAGGGTTAGTGTACGGCTTAGTGTACGGGTTCGGGGAGGGGTTCGGGTAGGGAGTAGGGTATGGGTTAGGGTTAGGGTTAGGGTTAGGGCTCGGTTTAGGGTTCGGGTTAGGATTAGGGTACACGTTAGGGTTAGGGTAGGTGTTAGGGTTAGGGTACGCGATAGGGTGAGGTTAGTTATTAAACCTATCCCACTCTCTAGATACCCCTTAGCACGTAAAGGAATATTAATTGGGGGTCCAGCCATGGAGAAGAGTTTAGACACGAGGAGAAGATAAGGAACACACCCATTATCAAGAAATCACATTAGGATTCTCTTTTTGACCTGTTCCTTAAAACACTAGTGCTTAGGAAATCTATTGGAGGCAGAAGCCGTCAAGGGTAGCTTAGGGTTAGGGTTAGGATTAGGGTGAGGGTTAGGGTAAGGCTTAGGGTACTGGTTCGGGGAGGGGTTCGGGTAGGGCGTAGGGTATGGGTTACGGTTAGGGTTAGGGCTAGTGTTAGGGTTAGGGCTCGGTTTAGGGTACGGGTTAGGATTAGGGTGCGCGTTAGGGTTAGGGTAGGGGTTAGGGTTAGAGTACGCATTAGGGTGAGGGTAGTTATTAAACCTATCCCACTCTCTAGATACCCCTTAGCACGTAAAGGAATATTATTTTGGGGTCCAGCCATGGAGAAGAGTTTAGACACTAGGAGAAGATAAGGAACACACCCATTATCAAGAAATCACATTAGGATTCTCTTTTTAACCTGTTCCTTAAAACACTAGTGCTTAGGAAATCTATTGGAGGCAGAAGCAGTCAAGGGTAGCTTAGGGTTAGGGTTAGTGTTAGGGTGAGGGTTAGGGTACGGGTTTGGGGAGGGGTTCGGGTAGGGCGTAGGGTATGGGTTAGGGTTAGGGTTAGGGTTAGTTTTAGGGTTAGGGCTCGGTTTAGGGTACGGGTTAGGATTAGGGTACGCGTTAGTGTTAGGGTAGGGGTTAGGGTTAGGTTACTCGATAGGGTGAGGTTAGTTATTAAACCTATCCCACTCTCTAGATACCCCTTAGCACGTAAAGGAATATTATTTGGGGTCCAGCCATGGAGAAGAGTTTAGACACTAGGACAAGATAAGGAACACACCCATTATCAAGAAATCACATTAGGATTCTCTTTTTAACCTGTTCCTTAAAACACTAGTGCTTATGAAATCTATTGGAGGCAAAAGCCGTCAAGGGTAGCTTAGGGTTAGGGTTAGGGTTAGGGTGAGGGGTAGGGTACGGCTTAGGGTACGGGTTCAGGGAGGGGTTCGGGTAGGGCGTAGGGTATGTGTTAGGGTTACGGTTAGGGTTAATGTTAGGGTTAGGGCTCGGTTTAGGGTACGGGTTAAGATTAGAGTATGCGTTAGGGTTAGGGTAGGGGTTAGGGTTAGGGTACGCGTTAGGGTGTGGGTAGTTATTAAACCTATCACACTCTCTAGATACCCCTTAGCACGTAAAGGAATATTATTTGGGGGTCCAGCCATGGAGAAGAGTTTAGACACTAGGAGAAGATAAGGAACACACCCATTATCACGAAATCACCTTAGGATTCTCTTTTTAACCTGTTCCTTAAAACACTAGTGCTTAGGAAATCTATTGGAGGCAGAAGCAGTCAAGGGTAGCTTAGGGTTAGGGTTACGGTTAGGGTGAGGGTTAGGGTACGGCTTAGGGTACGGGTTCGGGGAGGGGTTCGGGTAGGGCGTAGGGTATGGGTTACGGTTAGGGTTAGGGCTAGTGTTAGGGTTAGGGCTCGGTTTAGGTTACGGGTTAGGATTAGGGTACGCGTTAGTGTTAGGGTAGGGGTTACGGTTAGGGTACGCGATAGGGTGAGGTTAGTTATTAAACCTATCCCACTCTCTAGATACCCCTTAGCACGTAAAGGAATATTATTTGGGGGTCCAGCCATGGAGAAGAGTTTAGACACTAGGAGAAGATAAGGAACACACCCATTATCAAGAAATCACATTAGGATTCTCTTTTTAACCTGTTCCTTAAAACACTAGTGCTTAGGAAATCTATTGGAGGCAGAAGCAGTCAAGGGTAGCTTAGGGTTAGGGTTAGGGTAAGGGTACAGCTTAGGGTACGGGTTCGGGTAGGGCGTAGGGTATGGGTTAGGGTTAGGGTTAGGGTTAGTGTTAGGGTTAGGGCTCGGTTTAGGGTTCGGGTTAGGATTAGGGTACGCGTTAGGGTTAGGGTAGGGGTTAGGGTTAGGGTACGCGATAGGGTGAGGTTAGTTATTAAACCTATCCCACTCTCTAGATACCCCTTAGCACGTAAAGGAATATTAATTTGGGGTCCAGCCATGGAGAAGAGTTTAGACACGAGGAGAAGATAAGGAACACACCCATTATCAAGAAATCACATTAGGATTCTCTTTTTAACCTGTTCCTTAAAACACTAGTGCTTAGGAAATCTATTGGAGGCAGAAGCAGTCAAGGGTAGCTTAGGGTTAGGGTTAGGGTTATGGTGAGGGTTAGGGTACGGCTTAGGGTACGGGTTCGGGGAGGGGTTCGGGTAGGGCGTAGGGTATGGGTTAGGGTTAGGGTTAGTGTTAGGGTTAGGGCTCGGTTTAGGGTACGGGTTAGGATTAGGGTACGCGTTAGGGTTAGGGTAGGGGTTAGGGTTAGTGTACGCATTAGGGTGAGGGTAGTTATTAAACCTATCCCACTCTCTAGATATCCCTTAGCACGTAAAGGAATATTATTTGGGGGTCCAGCCATGGAGAAGAGTTTAGACACTAGGAGAAGATAAGGAACACACCCATTATCAAGAAATCACATTAGGATTCTCTTTTTAACCTGTTCCTTAAAACACTAGTGCTTAGGAAATCTATTGGAGGCAGAAGCAGTCAAGTGTAGCTTAGGGTTAGGGTTAGGGTAAGGGTACAGCTTAGGGTACGGGTTCGGGTAGGGCGTAGGGTATGGGTTAGGGTTAGGGTTAGGGTTAGTGTTAGGGTTAGGGCTCGGTTTAGGGTTCGGGTTAGGATTAGGGTACGCGTTAGGGTTAGGGTAGGGGTTAGGGTTAGGGTATGCGATAGGGTGAGGTTAGTTATTAAACCTATCCCACTCTCTAGATACCCCTTAGCACGTAAAGGAATATTAATTGGGTTTCCAGCCATGGAGAAGAGTTTAGACACGAGGAGAAGATAAGGAACACACCCATTATCCCGAAATCACATTAGGATTCTCTTTTTAACCTGTTCCTTAAAACACTAGTGCTTAGGAAATCTATTGGAGGCAGAAGCAGTCAAGGGTAGCTTAGGGTTAGGGTTAGGGTTAGGGTGAGGGTTAGGGTACGGCTTAGGGTACGGGTTCGGGGAGGGGTTCGGGTAGGGCGTAGGTTATGGGTTAGGGTTAGGGTTAGGGCTAGTGTTAGGGTTAGGGCTCGGTTTAGGGTACGGGTTAGGATGAGGGTACGCGTTAGGGTTAGGGTAGGGGTTAGGGTTAGTGTACACATTAGGGTGAGGGTAGTTTTTAAACCTATCCCACTCTCTAGATACCCCTTAGCACGTAAAGGAATATTATTTTGGGGTCCAGCCATGGAGAAGAGTTTAGACACTAGGAGAAGATAAGGAACACACCCATTATCAAGAAATCACATTAGGATTCTCTTTTTAACCTGTTCCTTAAAACACTAGTGCTTAGGAAATCTATTGGAGGCAGAAGCAGTCAAGGGTAGCTTAGGGTTAGGGTTAGGGTTAGGGTGAGGGTTAGGGTACGGCTTAGGGTACGGGTTCGGGGAGGGGTTCGGGTAGGGCGTAGGGTATGGGTTAGGGTTAGGGTTAGGGTTAGGGTTAGGGTTAGGGCTCGGTTTAGGATACGGGTTAGGATTAGGGTACGCGTTAGGGTTAGGGTATGGGTTAGGGTTAGTGTACGCGTTAGGGTGAGGGTAGTTATTAAACCTATCCCACTCTCTAGATACCCCTTAGCACGTAAAGGAATATTATTTGGGGGTCCAGCCATGGAGAAGAGTTTAGACACGAGGAGAAGATAAGGAACACACCCATTATCAAGAAATCACATTAGGATTCTCTTTTTAACCTGTTTCTTAAAACACTAGTGCTTAGGAAATCTATTGGACGCAGAAGCAGTCAAGGGTAGCTTAGGGTTAGGGTTAGTGTTAGGGTGAGGGTTAGGGTACGGGTTTGGGGAGGGGTTCGGGTAGGGCGTAGGGTATGGGTTAGGGTTAGGGTTAGGGTTAGTTTTAGGGTTAGGGCTCGGTTTAGGGTACGGGTTAGGATTAGGGTACGCGTTAGTGTTAGGGTAGGGGTTAGGGTTAGGTTACTCGATAGGGTGAGGTTAGTTATTAAACCTATCCCACTCTCTAGATACCCCTTAGCACGTAAAGGAATACTATTTGGGGTCCAGCCATGGAGAAGAGTTTAGACACTAGGACAAGATAAGGAACACACCCATTATCAAGAAATCACATTAGGATTCTCTTTTTAACCTTTTCCTTAAAACACTAGTGCTTAGGATGTCTATTGGAGGCAGAAGCAGTCAAGGGTAGCTTAGGGTTAGGGTTAGGGTTAGGGTGAGGGTTAGGGTATGGCTTAGGGTACGGCTTCGGGGAGGGGTTCGGGTAGGGCGTAGGGTATGTGTTACGGTTAGGGTTAGGGCTAGTGTTAGGGTTAGGGCTCTGTTTAGGGTACGGGTTAGGATTAGGGTGCACGTTAGGGTTAGGGTAGGGGTTAGGGTTAGTGTACGCATTAGGGTGAGGGTAGTTATTAAACCTATCCCACTCTCTAGATACCCCTTAGCACGTAAAGGAATATTATTTTGGGGTCCAGCCATGGAGAAGAGTTTAGACACTAGGAGAAGATAAGGAACACACCCATTATCAAGAAATCACATTAGGATTCTCTTTTTAACCTGTTCCTTAAAACACTAGTGCTTAGGAAATCTATTGGAGGCAGAAGCAGTCAAGGGTAGCTTAGGGTTAGGGTTAGCGTTAGGGTGAGGGTTAGGGTATGGCTTAGGGTACGGGTTCGGGGAGGGTTTTTTGTAGGGCGTAGGGTATGGGTTAGGGTTAGGGTTAGTGTTAGGGTTAGGGCTCGGTTTAGGGTACGGGTTAGGATTAGGGTACGCACTAGGGTTAGGGTAGGGGTTAGGGTTAGGGTACGCGTTAGGGTGAGGTTAGTTATTAAACCTATCACACTCTCTAGATACACTTTAGCACGTAAAGGAATATTATTTGGGGGTCCAGCCATGGAGAAGAGTTTAGACACGAGGAGAAGATAAGGAACACACCCATTATGAAGAAATCACATTAGGATTCTCTTTTTAACCTGTTCCTTAAAACACTAGTGCTTAGGAAGTCTATTGGAGGCAGAAGCAGTCAAGGGTAGCTTAGGGTTAGGGTTAGGGTTAGGGTGAGGGGTAGGGTACGGCTTAGGGTATGGGTTCAGGGAGGGGTTCGGGTAGGGCGTAGGGTATGGGTTAGGGTTAGGGTTAGGGTTAGTGTTAGGGTTAGGGCTCGGTTTAGGGTAGGTGTTAAGATTAGGGTATGCGTTAAAGTTAGGGTAGGGGTTAGGGTTAGGGTACGCGTTAGGGTGAGGGTAGTTATTAAACCTATCCCACTCTCTAGATACCACTTAGCACGTAAAGGAATATTATTTGGGGGTCCAGCCATTGCGAAGAGTTTAGACACGAGGAGAAGATAAGGAACACACCCATTATCAAGAAATCACATTAGGATTCTATTTTTAACCTGTTCCTTAAAACACTAGTGCTTAGGAAATCTATTGGAGGCAGAAGCAGTCAAGGGTAGCTTAGGGTTAGGGTTAGGGTTACGGTGAGGGTTAGGGTACGGCTTAGGGTACGGGTTCAGGGAGGGTTTCGGGTAGGGCGTAGGGTATGGGTTAGGGTTAGGGTTAGGGTTAGTGTTAGGGTTAGGGCTCGGTTTAGGGTACGGGTTAGGATTAGGGTACGCGTTAGGGTTAGGGTAGGGGTTAGGGTTAGTGTACTCATTAGGGTGAGGGTAGTTATTAAACCTATCCCACTCTCTAGATACCCCTTAGCACGTAAAGGAATATTATTTGGGGGTCCAGCCATGGAGAAGAGTTTAGACACTAGGAGAAGATAAGGAACACACCCATTATCAAGAAATCACATTAGGATTCTCTTTTTAACCTGTTCCTTAAAACACTAGTGCTTAGGAAATCTATTGGAGGCAGAAGCAGTCAAGGGTAGCTTAGGGTTAGGGTTAGGGTTAGGGTGAGGGTTAGGGTACGGCTTAGGGTACGGGTTCGGGGAGGGGTTCGGATAGGGCGTAGGGTATGGGTTAGGGTTAGGGTTAGGGTTATTGTTAGGGTTAGGCCTCGGTTTAGGGTACGGGTTAGGATTAGGGTACGCGTTAGTGTTAGGGTAGGGGTTAGGGTTAGGGTACGCGATAGGGTGAGGGTAGTTATTAAACCTATCCCACTCTCTAGATACCCCTTAGCACGTAAAGGAATATTATTTGGGGGTCCAGCCATGGAGAAGAGTTTAGACACTAGGAGAAGATAAGGAACACACCCATTATCAAGAAATCACATTAGGATTCTCTTTTTAACCTGTTCCTTAAGACACTAGTGCTTAGGAAGTCTATTGCAGGCAGAAGCAGTCAAGGGTAGCTTAGGGTTAGGGTTAGGGTTAGGGTGAGGGTTACGGTACGGCTTAGGGTACGGGTTCGGGGAGGGGTTCGGGTAGGGCGTAGGTTATGGGTTAGCGTTAGGGTTAGGGCTAGTGTTAGGTTTAGGCCTCGGTTTAGGGTACGGGTTAGGATTAGGGTGCGCGTTAGGGTTAGGGTAGGGGTTACGGTTAGGGTACGCGATAGGGTGAGGTTAGTTATTAAACCTATCCCACTCTCTAGATACCCCTTAGCACGTAAAGGAATATTATTTGGGGGTCCAGCCATGGAGAAGAGTTTAGACACTAGCAGAAAATAAGGAACACACCCATTATCAAGAAATCACATTAGGATTCTCTTTTTAACCTGTTCCTTAAAACACTAGTGCTTAGGAAATCTATTGGAGGCAGAAGCAGTCAAGGGTAGCTTAGGGTTAGGGTTAGGGTTAGGGTGAGGGTTAGGGTACGGCTTAGGGTCCGGGTTCGGGGAGGGGTTCGGGTAGGGCGTAGGGTATGGGTTAGGGTTAGGGTTAGGGCTAGTGTTAGGTTTAGGGCTCGGTTTAGGGTACGGGTTAGGATTAGGGTACGCATTAGGGTTAGGGTAGGGGTTAGGGTTAGTGTACGCATTAGGGTGAGGGTAGTTATTAAACCTATCCCACTCTCTAGATACCCCTTAGCACGTAAAGGAATATTATTTGGGGGACCAGCCATGGAGAAGAGTTTAGACACGAGGAGAAGATAAGGAACACACCCATTATCAAGAAATCACATTAGGATTCTCTTTTTAACCTGTTCCTTAAAACACTAGTGCTTAGGAAATCTATTGGAGGCAGAAGCAGTCAAGGGTAGCTTAGGGTTAGGGTTAGGGTTAGGGTGAGGGGTAGGGTACGGCTTAGTGTACGGGTTCAGGGAGGGGTTCGGGTAGGGCGTAGAGTATGGGTTAGGGTTAGGGTTAGGGTTAGTGTTAGGGTTAGGGCTCAGTTTAGGGTACGGGTTAAGATTAGGGTACGCGTTAGGTTTAGGGTAGGGGTTAGGGTTAGGGTACGCGTTAGGGTGAGGGTAGTTATTAAACCTATCCCACTCTCTAGATACCCCTTAGCACGTAAAGGAATATTTTTCGGGTGTCCAGCCATGGAGAAGAGTTTAGACACTAGGAGAAGATAAGGAACACACCCATTATCCCGAAATCACATTAGGATTATCTTTTTAACCTGTTCCTTAAAACAGTAGTGCTTAGGAAATCTATTGGAGGCGGAAGCAGTCAAGGGTAGCTTAGGGTTAGGGTTAGTGTTAGGGTGAGGGTTAGGGTACGGCTTAGGGTACGGGTTCGGGGAGGGGTTCGGGTAGGGCGTAGGGTATGGGTTAGGGTTAGGGTTAGGGCTAGTGTTAGGGTTAGGGCTCGGTTTAGGGTACGGGTTAGGATTAGGGTACGCGTTAGGGTTAGGGTAGGGGTTAGGGTTAGTGTACGCATTAGGGTGAGGGTAGTTATTAAACCTATCCCACTCTCTAGATACCCCTTAGCACGTAAAGGAATATTATTTGGGGGTCCAGCCATGGAGAAGAGTTTAGACACTAGGAGAAGATAAGGAACACACCCATTATCAAGAAATCACATTAGGATCCTCTTTTTAACCTGTTCCTTAAAACACTAGTGCTTAGGAAATCTATTGGAGGCAGAAGCAGTCAAGGGTAGCTTAGGGTTAGGGTTAGGGTAAGGGTACAGCTTAGGGTACGGGTTCGGGTAGGGCGTAGAGTATGGGTTAGGGTTAGGGTTAGGGTTAGTGTTAGGGTTAGGGCTCGGTTTAGGGTTCGGGTTAGGATTAGGGTACGCGTTACGGTTACGGTAGGGGTTAGGGTTAGGGTACGCGATAGGGTGAGGTTAGTTATTAAACCTATCCCACTCTCTAGATACCCCTTAGCACGTAAAGGAATATTAATTTGGGGTCCAGCCATGGAGAAGAGTTTAGACACGAGGAGAAGATAAGGAACACACCCATTATCAAGAAATCACATTAGGATTCTCTTTTTAACCTGTTCCTTAAAACACTAGTGCTTAGGAAATCTATTGGAGGCAGAAGCAGTCAAGGGTAGCTTAGGGTTAGGGTTAGGGTTAGGGTGAGGGTTAGGGTACGGCTTAGGGTACGGGTTCGGGGAGGGGTTCGGGTAGGGCGTAGGGTATGGGTTAGGGTTAGGGTTAGTGTTAGGGTTTGGGCTCGGTTTAGGGTACGGGTTAGGATTAGGGTACGCGTTAGGGTTAGGGTAGGGGTTAGGGTTAGGGTACGCGATAGGGTGAGGTTAGTTATTAAACCTATCCCACTCTCTAGATACCCCTTAGCACGTAAAGGAATATTATTTGGGGGTCCATCCATGGAGAAGAGTTTAGACACGAGGAGAAGATAAGGAACACACCCATTATCAAGAAATCACATTAGGATTCTCTTTTTAACCTGTTCCTTAAAACACTAGTGCTTAGGAAGTCTATTGGAGGCAGAAGCAGTCAAGGGTAGCTTAGGGTTAGGGTTAGGGTTAGGGTGAGGGTTAGGGTACGGCTTAGGGTACGGGTTCGGGGAGGGGTTCGGGTAGGGCGTAGGTTATGGGTTAGCGTTAGGGTTAGGGCTAGTGTGAGGTTTAGGGCTCGGTTTAGGGTACGGGTTAGGATTAGGGTGCACGTTAGGGTTATGGTAGGGGATACGGTTAGGGTACGCGATAGGGTGAGGTTAGTTATTAAACCTATCCCACTCTCTAGATACCCCTTAGCACGTAAAGGAATATTATTTGGGGGTCCAGCCATGGAGAAGAGTTTAGACACTAGCAGAAAATAAGGAACACACCCATTATCAAGAAATCACATTAGGATTCTCTTTTTAACCTGTTCCTTAAAACACTAGTGCTTAGGAAATCTATTGGAGACAGAAGCCGTCAAGGGTAGCTTAGGGTTAGGGTTAGGGTTAGGGTGAGGGTTAGGGTACGGCTTAGGGTCCGGGTTCGGGGAGGGGTTCGGGTAGGGCGTAGGGTATGGGTTAGGGTTAGGGTTAGGGCTAGTGTTAGGGTTAGGGCTCGGTTTAGGGTACGGGTTAGGATTAGGGTACGCATTAGGGTTAGGGTAGGGGTTAGGGTTAGTGTACGCATTAGGGTGAGGGTAGTTATTAAACCTATCCCACTCTCTAGATACCCCTTAGCACGTAAAGCAATATTATTTGTGGGACCAGCCATGGGGAAGAGTTTAGACACGAGGAGAAGATAAGGAACACACCCATTATCAAGAAATCACATTAGGATTCTCTTTTTAACCTGTTCCTTAAAACACTAGTGCTTAGGAAATCTATTGGAGGCAGAAGCCGTCAAGGGTAGCTTAGGGTTAGGGTTAGGGTTAGGGTGAGGGGTAGGGTACGGCTTAGGGTACGGGTTCGGGGAGGGGTTCGGGTAGGGCGTAGGGTATGGGTTAGGGTTAGGGTTAGGGTTAGTGTTAGGGTTAGGGCTCAGTTTAGGGTACGGGTTAAGATTAGGGTACGCGTTAGGTTTAGGGTAGGGGTTAGGGTTAGGGTACGCGTTAGGGTGAGGGTAGTTATTAAACCTATCCCACTCTCTAGATAACCCTTAGCACGTAAAGGAATATTATTTGGGGGTCCAGCCATGGAGAAGAGTTTAGACACTAGGAGAAGATAAGGAACACACCCATTATCCCGAAATCACATTAGGATTATCTTTTTAACCTGTTCCTTAAAACACTAGTGCTTACGAAATCTATTGGAGGCAGAAGCAGTCAAGGGTAGCTTAGGGTTAGGGTTAGGGTTAGGGTGAGGGTTAGGGAACGGCTTAGGGTACGGGTTCGGGGAGGGGTTCGGGTAGGGCGTAGGTTATGGGTTAGGGTTAGGGTTAGGGCTAGTGTTAGGGTTAGGGCTCGGTTTAGGGTACGGGTTAGGATTAGGGTACGCGTTAGGGTTAGGGTAGGGGTTAGGGTTAGTGTACACATTAGGGTGAGGGTAGTTTTTAAACCTATCCCACTCTCTAGATACCCCTTAGCACGTAAAGGAATATTATTTGGGGGTCCAGCCATGGAGAAGAGTTTAGACACTAGGAGAAGATAAGGAACACACCCATTATCAAGAAATCACATTAGGATTCTCTTTTTAACCTGTTCCTTAAAACACTAGTGCTTAGGAAATCTATTGGAGGCAGAAGCAGTCAAGGGTAGCTTAGGGTTAGGGTTAGGGTTAGGGTACAGCTTAGGGTACGGGTTCGGGTAGGGCGTAGGGTATGGGTTAGTGTTAGGGTTAGGGTTAGTGTTAGGGTTAGGGCTCGGTTTAGGGTTCGGGGTAGGATTAGGGTACGCGTTAGGGTTAGGGTAGGGGTTAGGGTTAGGGTACGCGATAGGGTGAGGTTAGTTATTAAACCTATCCCACTCTCTAGATACCCCTTAGCACGTAAAGGAATATTAATTGGGTTTCCAGCCATGGAGAAGAGTTTAGACACGAGGAGAAGATAAGGAACACACCCATTATCCCGAAATCACATTAGGATTCTCTTTTTAACCTGTTCCTTAAAACACTAGTGCTTAGGAAATCTATTGGAGGCAGAAGCCGTCAAGGGTAGCTTAGGGTTAGGGTTAGGGTTAGGGTGAGGGTTAGGGTACGGCTTAGGGTACGGGTTCGGGGAGGGGTTCGGGTAGGGCGTAGGGTATGGGTTAGGGTTAGGGTTAGGGTTAGTGTTAGGGTTAGGGCTCGGTTTAGGGTACGGGTTAGGATTAGGGTACGCGTTAGGGTTAGGGTAGGGGTTAGGGTTAGGTTACGCGATAGGGTGAGGTTAGTTATTAAACCTATCCCACTCTCTAGATACCCCTTAGCACGTAAAGGAATATTATTTGGGGGTCCATCCATGGAGAAGAGTTTAGACACGAGGAGAAGATAAGGAACACACCCATTATCAAGAAATCACATTAGGATTCTCTTTTTAACCTGTTCCTTAAAACACTAGTGCTTAGGAAATCTATTGGAGGCAGAAGCCGTCAAGGGTAGCTTATGGTTAGGGTTAGGGTTAGGGTGAGGGGTAGGGTACGGCTTAGGGTACGGGTTCGGGGAGGGGTTCGGGTAGGGCGTAGGGTATGGGTTAGGGTTAGGGTTAGGGTTAGGGTTAGTGTTAGGTTTAGGGCTCGGTTTAGGGTACGGGTGAAGATTAGGGTATGCGTTAGGGTTAGGGTAGGGGTTAGGGTTAGGGTACGCGTTAGGGTGAGGGTAGTTATTAAACCTATCACACTCTCTAGATACCCCTTAGCACGTAAAGGAATATTATTTGGGGGTCCAGCCATGGAGAAGAGTTTAGACACTAGGAGAAGATAAGGAACACACCCATTATCACGAAATCACATTAGGATTCTCTTTTTAACCTGTTCCTTAAAACACTAGTGCTTAGGAAATCTATTGTAGGCAGAAGCAGTCAAGGGTAGCTTAGGGTTAGGGTTAGGGTTAGGGTGAGGGTTAGGGTATGGCTTAGGGTACGTGTTCGGGGAGGGGTTCGGGTAGGGCGTAGGGTATGGATTAGGGTTAGGGTTAGGGTTAGTGTTAGGGTTAGGGCTCAGTTTAGGGTACTGGTTAGGATTAGGGTACGCGTTAGGGTTAGGGTAGGGGTTAGGGTTACGGTACGCGTTAGGGTTAGGGTAGGGGTTAGGGTTAGGGTACACGTTAGGGTGAGGGTAGTTATTAAACCTATCACACTCTCTAGATACACCTTAGCACGTAAAGGAATATTATTTGGGGGTACAGCCATGGAGAAGAGTTTAGACACTAGGAGAATATAAGGAACACACCCATTATCAAGAAATCACATTAGGATTCTCTTTTTAACCTGTTCCTTAAAACACTAGTGCTTAGGAAATCTATTGGAGGCAGAAGCCGTCAAGGGTAGCTTAGGGTTAGGGTTAGGGTTAGGGTGAGGGTTAGCGTATGGCTTAGGGTACGGGTTCGGGGAGGGGTTCGGGTAGGGCGTAGGGTATGGGTTAGGGTTAGGGTTAGGGTTAGTGTTAGGGTTAGGGCTCGGTTTAGGGTACGGGTTAGGATTAGGGTACGGGTTAGGGTTAGGGTAGGGGTTAGGGTTAGGGTAGGGGTTAGGGTTAGGGTACGCGATAGGGTGAGGTTAGTTATTAAACCTATCCCACTCTCTAGATAACCCTTAGTACGTAAAGGAATATTATTTGGGGGTCCAGCCATGGAGAAGAGTTTAAACACTAGGAGAAGATAAGGAACACACCCATTATCAAGAAATCACATTAGGATTCTCTTTTTAACCTGTTCCTTAAAACACTAGTGCTTAGGAAATCTATTGGAGGCAGAAGCAGTCAAGGGTAGCTTAGGGTTAGGGTTAGGGTTAGGGTGAGGGTTAGGGTACGGCTTAGGGTACGGGTTCGGGGAGGGGTTCGGGTAGGGCGTAGGGTATGGGTTAGGGTTAGGGTTAGGGTTAGTGTTAGGGTTAGGGCTCGGTTTAGGGTACGGGTTAGGATTAGGGTACGCGTTAGGGTTAGGGTAGGGGTTAGGGTTAGGGTACGCGATAGGGTGAGGTTAGTTATTAAACCTATCCCACTCTCTAGATACCCCTTAGCACGTAAAGGAATATTATTTGGGGGTCCAGCCATGGAGAAGAGTTTAGACACGAGGAGAAGATAAGGAACACACCCATTATCAAGAAATCACATTAGGATTCTCTTTTTAACCTGTTCCTTAAAACACTAGTGCTTAGGAATTCTATTGGAGGCAGAAGCCGTCAAGGGTAGCTTAGGGTTAGGGTTAGGATTAGGGTGAGGGGTAGGGTACGGCTTAGGGTACAGGTTCAGGGAGGGGTTCGGGTAGGGCGTAGGGTATGGGTTAGGGTTAGGGTTAGGGTTAGTGTTAGGGTTAGGGCTCGGTTTAGGGTACGGGTTAGGATTAGGGTACGCATTAGGGTTAGGGTAGGGGTTAGGGTTAGTGTACGCGTTAGGGTGAGGGTAGTTATTAAACCTATCCCACTCTCTAGATACCCCTTAGAACGTAAAGGAATATTATTTGGGGGACCAGCCATGGAGAAGAGTTTAGACACTAGGAGACGATAAGGAACACACCCATTATCACGAAATCACATTTGGATTCTCTTTTTAACCTGTTCCTTAAAACACTAGTGCTTAGGAAATCTATTGGAGGCAGAAGCAGTCATGGGTGGCTTAGGGTTAGGGTGAGGTTTAGGGTATGGCTTAGGGTACGGGTTCGGGGAGGGTTTCGGGTAGGGCGTAGGGTATGGGTTAGGGTTAGGGTTAGGGTTAGTGTTAGGGTTAGGGCTCGGTTTAGGGTACGGGTTAGGATTAGGGTACGCGTTAGGGTTATGGTAGGGGTTAGGGTTAGGGTACGTGTTAGGGTGAGGGTAGTTATTAAACCTATCACACTCTCTAGATACACTTTAGCACGTAAAGGAATATTATTTGGAGGTCCAGCCATGGAGAAGATTTTAGACACGAGGAGAAGATAAGGAACACACCCATTATCAAGAAATCACATTAGGATTCTCTTTTTAACCTGTTCCTTAAAACACTAGTGCTTAGGAAATCTATTGGAGGCAGAAGCAGTCAAGGGTAGCTTAGGGTTAGGGTTAGGGTTAGGGTGAGGGTTAGGGTACGGCTTAGGGTACGGGTTCGGGGAGGGGTTCGGGTAGGGCGTAGGGTATGGGTTAGGGTTAGGGTTAGTGTTAGTGTTAGGGTTAAGGCTCGGTTTAGGGTACGGGTTAGGATTAGGGTACGCGTTAGGGTTAGGGTAGGGGTTAGGGTTAGGGTACGCGATAGGGTGAGGTTAGTTATTAAACCTATCCCACTCTCTAGATACCCCTTAGCACGTAAAGGAATATTATTTGGGGGTCCAGCCATGGAAAAGAGTTTAGACACGAGGAGAAGATAATGAACACACCCATTATCAAGAAATCACCTTAGGATTCTCTTTTTAACCTGTTCCTTAAAACACTAGTGCTTAGGAAATCTACTGGAGGCAGAAGCCGTCAAGGGTAGCTTAGGGTTAGGGTTAGGATTAGGGTGAGGGGTAGGGTACGGCTTAGGGTACAGGTTCAGGGAGGGGTTCGGGTAGGGCGTAGGGTATGGGTTAGGGTTAGGCTTAGGGTTAGTGTTAGGGTTAGGGCTCGGTTTAGGGTACGGGTTAGGATTAGGGTACGCGTTAGGGTTAGGGTAGGGGTTAGGGTTAGTGTACGCGTTTGGGTGAGTGTAGTTATTAAACCTGTCCCACTCTCTAGATACCCCTTAGCACGTAAAGGAATATTATTTGGGGGTCCAGCCATGGAGAAGAGTTTAGACACGAGGAGAAGATAAGGAACACACCCATTATCAAGAAATCACATTAGGATTCTCTATTTAACCTGTTCCTTAAAACATTAGTGCTTAGGAAATCTATTGGAGGCAGAAGCAGTCAAGGGTAGCTTAGGGTTAGGGTTAGGGTTAGGGTGAGGGTTAGGGTACGGCTTAGGGTACGGGTTCGGGGAGGGGTTCAGGTAGGGCGTAGGGTATGGGTTAGGGTTAGGGTTAGGGTTAGTGTTAGGGTTAGGGCTCGGTTTAGGGTTCGGGTTAGGTTTAGGGTACGCATTTGGGTTAGGGTAGGGGTTAGGGTTAGTGTACGCGTTAGGGTGAGGGTAGTTATTAAACCTATCCCACTCTCTAGATACCCCTTAGAACGTAAAGGAATATTATTTGGGGGTCCAGCCATGGAGAACAGTTTAGACACTAGGAGAAGATAAGGAACACACCCATTATCAAGAAATCACATTAGGATTCTCTTTTTAACCTGTTCCTTAAAACACTAGTGCTTAGGAAATCTATTGGAGGCAGAAGCAGTCAAGGGTAGCTTAGGGTTAGGGTTAGGATTAGGGTGAGGGTTAGGGTACAGCTTAGGGTACAGGTTCAGGGAGGGGTTCGGGTAGGGCGTTGGGTATGGGTTAGGGTTAGGGTTAGGGTTAGTGTTAGGGTTAGGGCTCGTTTTAGTGTACGGGTTAGGATTAGGGTACGCGTTAGTGTTAGGGTAGGGGTTAGGGTTAGTGTACGCGTTAGGGTGAGTGTAGTTATTAAACCTATCCCACTCTCTAGATACCCCTTAGAACGTAAAGGAATATTATTTGGGGGTCCAGCCATGGAGAAGAGTTTAGACACTAGGAGAAGATAAGGAACACACCCATTATCAAGAAATCACATTAGGATTCTCTTTTTAACCTGTTCCTTAAAACACTAGTGCTTAGGAAATCTATTGGAGGCAGAAGCAGTCAAGGGTAGCTTAGGGTTAGGGATAGGGTTAGGGTGAGGCTTAGGGTACGGCTTAGGGTACGGGTTCGGGGAGGGTTTCGTGTAGGGCGTAGGGTATGTGTTAGGGTTAGGGTTAGGGCTAGTGTTAGGATTAGGGCTCGGTTTAGGGTACGGGTTAGGATTAGGGTACGCGATAGGGTTACGGTAGGGGTTAGGGTTAGTGTACGCATTAGGGTGAGGGTAGTTATTAAACCTATCCCACTCTCTAGATACCCCTTAGCACGTAAAGTAATATTATTTGGGGGTCCAGCCATGGAGAAGAGTTTAGACACTAGGAGACGATAAGGAACACACCCATTATCACGAAGTCATATTTGGATTCTCTTTTTAACCTGTTCCTTAAAACACTAGTGCTTAGGAAATCTATTGTAGGCAGAAGCAGTCAAGGGTAGCTTAGGGTTAGGGTTAGGGTTAGGGTGAGGGTTAGGGTATGGCTTAGGGTACGGGTTCGGGGAGGGGTTCGGGTAGGGCGTAGGGTATGGGTTAGGGTTAGGGTTAGGGTTAGTGTTAGGGTTAGGGCTCGGTTTAGGGTACGGGTTAGGTTTAGGGTACGCGTTAGGGTTATGGTAGGGGTTAGGGTTAGGGTACGTGTTAGGGTGAGGGCAGTTAATAAACCTATCACACTCTCTAGATACACTTTAGCACGTAAAGGAATATTATTTGGGGGTCCAGCCATGGAGAAGATTTTAGACACGAGGAGAAGATAAGGAACACACCCATTATCAAGAAATCACATTAGGATTCTCTTTTTAACCTGTTCCTTAAAACACTAGTGCTTAGGAAGTCTATTGGAGGCAGAAGCAGTCAAGGGTAGCTTAGGGTTAGGGTTAGGGTTAGGGTGAGGGGTAGGGTACGGCTTAGGGTACGGATTCGGGTAGGGCGTAGGGTATGGGTTAGGGTTAATGTTAGGGCTAGTGTTAGGGTTAGGGCTCGGTTTTGGGTACGGGTTAGGATTAGGGTACGCGTTAGGGTTAGGATAAGGGATAGGGTTAGTGTACGCATTAGGGTGAGGTTAGTTATTAAACCTATCCCACTCTCTAGATACCCCTTAGCACGTAAAGGAATATTATTTGGGGGTCCAGCCATGGAGAAGAGTTTAGACACTAGGAGAAGATAAGGAACACACCCATTATCACGAAATCACATTAGGATTCTCTTTTTAACCTGTTCCTTAAAACACTAGTGCTTAGGAAATCTATTGGAGGCAGAAGCCGTCAAGGGTAGCTTAGGGTTAGGGTTAGGATTAGGGTGAGGGGTAGGGTACGGCTTAAGTTACAGTTTCAGGGAGGGGTTCGGGTAGGGCGTAGGGTATGGGTTAGGGTTAGGGTTAGGGTTAGTGTTAGGGTTAGGGCTCGGTTTAGGGTACGGGTTAGGATTAGGGTACGCGTTAGGGTTAGGGTAGGGGTTAGGGTTAGTGTACGCGTTAGGGTGAGGGTAGTTATTAAACCTATCCCACTCTCTAGATACCCCTTAGCACGTAAAGGAATATTATTTGGGGGTCCAGCCATGGAGAAGAGTTTAGACACGAGGAGAAGATAAGGAACACACCCATTATCAAGAAATCACATTAGGATTCTCTTTTTAACCTGTTCCTTAAAACACTAGTGCTTAGGAAATCTATTGGAGGCAGAAGCAGTCAAGGGTAGCTTAGGGTTAGGGTTAGGGTTAGGGTGAGGGTTAGGGTATGGCTTAGGGTACGGGTTCGGGGAGGGGTTCGGGTAGGGCGTAGGGTATGGTTTAGGGTTAGGGTTAGGGTTAGTGTTAGGGTTAGGGCTCGGTTTAGGGTACGGGTTAGGATTAGGGTACGCGTTAGGGTTATGGTAGGGGTTAGGGTTAGGGTACGTGTTAGGGTGAGGTTAGTTATTAAACCTATCACACTCTCTAGATACACTTTAGCACGTAAAGGAATATTATTTGGGGGTCCAGCCATGGAGAAGAGTTTAGACACTAGGAGAAGATAAGGAACACACCCATTATCAAGAAATCACATTAGGATTCTCTTTTTAACCTGTTCCTTAAAACACTAGTGCTTAGGAAATCTATTGGAGGCAGAAGCCGTCAAGCGTAGCTTAGGGTTAGGGTTAGGGTTAGGGTGAGGGGTAGGGTACGGCTTAGGGTATGGGTTCAGGGAGGGGTTCGGGTAGGGCGTAGGGTATGGGTTAGGGTTAGGGTTAGGGTTAGTGTTAGGGTTAGGGCTCGGTTTAGGGTACGGTTTAAGGTTAGGGTACGCGTTAGGGTTAGGGTAGGGGTTAGGGTTAGGGTACGCGTTAGGGTGAGGGTAGTTATTAAACCTATCCCACTCTCTAGATACCCCTTAGCACGTAAAGGAATATTATTTGGGGGTCCAGCCATGGAGAAGAGTTTAGACACTAGGAGAAGATAAGGAACACACCCATTATCACGAAATCACATTAGGATTCTCTTTTTAACCTGTTCCTTAAAACACTAGTGCTTAGGAAGTCTATTGGAGGCAGAAGCATTCAAGGGTAGCTTAGGGTTAGGGTTAGGGTTAGGGTGAGGGTTAGGGTACGGCTTAGGGTACGGGTTCGGGTAGGGCGTAGGGTATGTGTTAGGGTTAGGGTTAGGGCTAGTGTTAGGGTTAGGGCTCGGTTTAGGGTACGGGTTAGGATTAGGGTACGCGTTAGGGTTAGGGTAAGGGATAGGGTTAGTGTACGCATTAGGGTGAGGTTAGTTATTAAACCTATCCCACTCTCTAGATACCCCTTAGCACGTAAAGGAATATTATTTGGGGGTCCAGCCATGGAGAAGAGTTTAGACACTAGGAGAAGATAAGGAACACACCCATTATCACGAAATCACATTACGATTCTCTTTTTAACCTGTTCCTTAAAACACTAGTGCTTAGGAAATCTATTGGAGGCAGAAGCCGTCAAGGGTAGCTTAGGGTTAGGGTTAGGATTAGGGTGAGGGGTAGGGTACGGCTTAAGTTACAGTTTCAGGGAGGGGTTCGGGTAGGGCGTAGGGTATGGGTTAGGGTTAGGGTTAGGGTTAGTGTTAGGGTTAGGGCTCGGTTTAGGGTACGGGTTAGGATTAGAGTACGCGTTAGGGTTAGGGTAGGGGTTAGGGTTAGTGTACGCGTTAGGGTGAGTGTAGTTATTAAACCTATCCCACTCTCTAGATACCCCTTAGCACGTAAAGGAATATTATTTGAGGGGTCCAGCCATGGAGAAGAGTTTAGACACGAGGAGAAGATAAGGAACACACCCATTATCAAGAAATCACATTAGGATTCTCTTTTTAACCTGTTCCTTAAAACACTAGTGCTTAGGAAATCTATTGGAGGCAGAAGCCGTCAAGGGTACCTTAGGGTTAGGGTTAGGATTAGGGTGAGGGGTAGGGTACGGCTTAGGCTACAGGTTCAGGGAGGGGTTCGGGTAGGGCGTAGGGTATGGGTTAGGGTTAGGGTTAGGGTTAGTGTTAGGGTTAGGGCTCGGTTTAGGGTACGGGTTAGGATTAGGGTACGCGTTAGGGTTAGGGTAGGGGTTAGGGTTAGTGTACGCGTTAGGGTGAGGGTAGTTATTAAACCTATCCCACTCTCTAGATACCCCTTAGCACGTAAAGGAATATTATTTGGGGGTCCAGCCATGGAGAAGAGTTTAGACACGAGGAGAAGATAAGGAACACACCCATTATCAAGAAATCACATTAGGATTCTCTTTTTAACCTGTTCCTTAAAACACTAGTGCTTAGGAAATCTATTGGAGGCAGAAGCAGTCAAGGGAAGCTTAGGGTTAGGGTTAGGGTTAGGGTGAGGGTTAGGGTACGGCTTAGGGTACGGGTTCGGGGAGGGGTTCGGGTAGGGCGTAGGGTATGGGTTAGGGTTAGGGTTAGGGTTAGTGTTAGGGTTAGGGCTCGGTTTAGGGTTCGGGTTAGGATTAGGGTACGCGTTAGTGTTAGGGTAGGGGTTAGGGTTAGGGTACGCGATAGGGTGAGGTTAGTTATTAAACCTATCCCTCTCTCTAGATACCCCTTAGCACGTAAAGGAATATTATTTGGGGGTCCAGCCATGGAAAAGAGTTTAGACACTAGGAGAAGATAAGGAACACACCCATTATCAAGAAATCACATTAGGATTCTCTTTTTAACCTGTTCCTTAAAACACTAGTGCTTAGGAAGTCTATTGGAGGCAGAAGCAGTCAAGGGTAGCTTAGGCTTAGGGTTAGGGTTAGGGTGAGGTTTAGGGTACGGCTTAGGGTACGGGTTCAGGGAGGGGTTCGGGTAGGGCGTAGGGTATGGGTTAGGGTTAGGGTTAGGGTTAGTGTTAGGGTTAGGGCTCGGTTTAGGGTACGGGTTAGGATTAGGGTACGCGTTAGGGTTAGGGTAGGGGTTAGGGTTAGGGTACGCGATAGGGTGAGGTTAGTTATTAAACCTATCCCACTCTCTAGATACCCCTTAGCACGTAAAGGAATATTATTTGGGGGTCCAGCCATGGAGAAGAGTTTAGACACGAGGAGAAGATAAGGAACACACCCATTATCACGAAATCACATTTGGATTCTCTTTTTAACCTGTTCCTTAAAACACTAGTGCTTAGGAAATCTATTGGAGGCAGAAGCCGTCAAGGGTAGCTTAGGGTTAGGGTGAGGATTAGGGTGAGGGGTAGGGTACGGCTTAGGGTACAGGTTCAGGGAGGGCTTCGGGTAGGGCGTAGGGTATGGGTTAGGGTTAGGGTTAGGGTTAGTGTTAGGGTTAGGGCTCGGTTTAGGGTACGGGTTAGGATTAGGGTACGCATTAGGGTTAGGGTAGGGGTTAGGGTTAGTGTACGCGTTAGGGTGAGGGTAGTTATTAAACCTATCCCACTCTCTAGATACCCCTTAGAACGTAAAGGAATATTATTTGGGGGACCAGCCATGGAGAAGAGTTTAGACACTAGGAGACGATAAGGAACACACCCATTATCACGAAATCACATTTGGATTCTCTTTTTAACCTGTTCCTTAAAACACTAGTGCTTAGGAAATCTATTGGAGGCAGAAGCAGTCATGGGTGGCTTAGGGTTAGGGTGAGGGTTAGGGTGAGGGTTAGGGTCCGGCTTAGGGTACGGGTTCGGGGAGGGGTTCGGGTAGGGCGTAGGGTATGGGTTAGGGTTAGGGTTAGGGTTAGTGTTAGGGTTAGGGCTCGGTTTAGGGTACGGGTTAGGTTTAGGGTACGCGTTAGGGTTATGGTAGGGGTTAGGGTTAGGGTACGTGTTAGGGTGAGGGCAGTTAATAAACCTATCACACTCTCTAGATACACTTTAGCACGTAAAGGAATATTATTTGGGGGTCCAGCCATGGAGAAGATTTTAGACACGAGGAGAAGATAAGGAACACACCCATTATCAAGAAATCACATTAGGATTCTCTTTTTAACCTGTTCCTTAAAACACTAGTGCTTAGGAAGTCTATTGGAGGCAGAAGCAGTCAAGGGTAGCTTAGGGTTAGGGTTAGGGTTAGGGTGAGGGGTAGGGTACGGCTTAGGGTACGGATTCGGGTAGGGCGTAGGGTATGGGTTAGGGTTAATGTTAGGGCTAGTGTTAGGGTTAGGGCTCGGTTTAGGGTACGGGTTAGGATTAGGGTAGGCGTTAGGGTTAGGATAAGGGATAGGGTTAGTGTACGCATTAGGGTGAGGTTAGTTATTAAACCTATCCCACTCTCTAGATACCCCTTAGCACGTAAAGGAATATTATTTGGGGGTCCAGCCATGGAGAAGAGTTTAGACACTAGGAGAAGATAAGGAACACACCCATTATCACGAAATCACATTAGGATTCTCTTTTTAACCTGTTCCTTAAAACACTAGTGCTTAGGAAATCTATTGGAGGCAGAAGCCGTCAAGGGTAGCTTAGGGTTAGGGTTAGGATTAGGGTGAGGGGTAGGGTACGGCTTAAGTTACAGTTTCAGGGAGGGGTTCGTGTAGGGCGTAGGGTATGGGTTAGGGTTAGGGTTAGGGTTAGTGTTAGGGTTAGGGCTCGGTTTAGGGTACGGGTTAGGATTAGGGTACGCGTTAGGGTTAGGGTAGGGGTTAGGGTTAGTGTACGCGTTAGGGTGAGGGTAGTTATTAAACCTATCCCACTCTCTAGATACCCCTTAGCACGTAAAGGAATATTATTTGGGGGTCCAGCCATGGAGAAGAGTTTAGACACGAGGAGAAGATAAGGAACACACCCATTATCAAGAAATCACATTAGGATTCTCTTTTTAACCTGTTCCTTAAAACACTAGTGCTTAGGAAATCTATTGGAGGCAGAAGCAGTCAAGGTTAGCTTAGGGTTAGGGTTAGGGTTAGGGTGAGGGTTAGGGTACGGCTTAGGGTACGGGTTCGGGGAGGGGTTCGGGTAGGGCGTAGGGTATGGGTTAGGGTTAGGGTTAGGGTTAGTGTTAGGGTTAGGGCTCGGTTTAGGGTACGGGTTAGGATTAGGGTACGCGTTAGGGTTAGGGTAGGGGTTAGGGTTAGGGTACGCGATAGGGTGAGGTTAGTTATTAAACCTATCCCACTCTCTAGATACCCCTTAGCACGTAAAGGAATATTATTTGGGGGTCCAGCCATGGAGAAGAGTTTAGACACTAGCAGAAGATAAGGAACACACCCATTATCAAGAAATCACATTAGGATTCTCTTTTTAACCTGTTCCTTAAAACACTAGTGCTTAGGAAATCTATTGGAGGCAGAAGCAGTCAAGGGTAGCTTAGGGTTAGGGTTAGGGTTAGGGTGAGGGTTAGGGTATGGCTTAGGGTACGGGTTCGGGGAGGGGTTCGGGTAGGGCGTAGGGTATGGTTTAGGGTTAGGGTTAGGGTTAGTGTTAGGGTTAGGGCTCGGTTTAGGGTACGGGTTAGGATTAGGGTACGCGTTAGGGTTATGGTAGGGGTTAGGGTTAGGGTACGTGTTAGGGTGAGGTTAGTTATTAAACCTATCACACTCTCTAGATACACTTTAGCACGTAAAGGAATATTATTTGGGGGTCCAGCCATGGAGAAGAGTTTAGACACTAGGAGAAGATAAGGAACACACCCATTATCAAGAAATCACATTAGGATTCTCTTTTTAACCTGTTCCTTAAAACACTAGTGCTTAGGAAATCTATTGGAGGCAGAAGCCGTCAAGCGTAGCTTAGGGTTAGGGTTAGGGTTAGGGTGAGGGGTAGGGTACGGCTTAGGGTATGGGTTCAGGGAGGGGTTCGGGTAGGGCGTAGGGTATGGGTTAGGGTTAGGGTTAGGGTTAGGGCTCGGTTTAGGGTACGGTTTAAGGTTAGGGTACGCGTTAGGGTTAGGGTAGGGGTTAGGGTTAGGGTACGCGTTAGGGTGAGGGTAGTTATTAAACCTATCCCACTCTCTAGATACCCCTTAGCACGTAAAGGAATATTATTTGGGGGTCCAGCCATGGAGAAGAGTTTAGACACTAGGAGAAGATAAGGAACACACCCATTATCACGAAATCACATTAGGATTCTCTTTTTAACCTGTTCCTTAAAACACTAGTGCTTAGGAAGTCTATTGGAGGCAGAAGCATTCAAGGGTAGCTTAGGGTTAGGGTTAGCGTTAGGGTGAGGGTTAGGGTACGGCTTAGGGTACGGGTTCGGGTAGGGCGTAGGGTATGTGTTAGGGTTAGGGTTAGGGCTAGTGTTAGGGTTAGGGCTCGGTTTAGGGTACGGGTTAGGATTAGGGTACGCGTTAGGGTTAGGGTAAGGGATAGGGTTAGTGTACGCATTAGGGTGAGGTTAGTTATTAAACCTATCCCACTCTCTAGATACCCCTTAGCACGTAAAGGAATATTATTTGGGGGTCCAGCCATGGAGAAGAGTTTAGACACTAGGAGAAGATAAGGAACACACCCATTATCACGAAATCACATTACGATTCTCTTTTTAACCTGTTCCTTAAAACACTAGTGCTTAGGAAATCTATTGGAGGCAGAAGCCGTCAAGGGTAGCTTAGGGTTAGGGTTAGGATTAGGGTGAGGGGTAGGGTACGGCTTAAGTTACAGTTTCAGGGAGGGGTTCGGGTAGGGCGTAGGGTATGGGTTAGGGTTAGGGTTAGGGTTAGTGTTAGGGTTAGGGCTCGGTTTAGGGTACGGGTTAGGATTAGAGTACGCGTTAGGGTTAGGGTAGGGGTTAGGGTTAGTGTACGCGTTAGGGTGAGTGTAGTTATTAAACCTATCCCACTCTCTAGATACCCCTTAGCACGTAAAGGAATATTATTTGAGGGGTCCAGCCATGGAGAAGAGTTTAGACACGAGGAGAAGATAAGGAACACACCCATTATCAAGAAATCACATTAGGATTCTCTTTTTAACCTGTTCCTTAAAACACTAGTGCTTAGGAAATCTATTGGAGGCAGAAGCCGTCAAGGGTACCTTAGGGTTAGGGTTAGGATTAGGGTGAGGGGTAGGGTACGGCTTAGGCTACAGGTTCAGGGAGGGGTTCGGGTAGGGCGTAGGGTATGGGTTAGGGTTAGGGTTAGGGTTAGTGTTAGGGTTAGGGCTCGGTTTAGGGTACGGGTTAGGATTAGGGTACGCGTTAGGGTTAGGGTAGGGGTTAGGGTTAGTGTACGCGTTAGGGTGAGGGTAGTTATTAAACCTATCCCACTCTCTAGATACCCCTTAGCACGTAAAGGAATATTATTTGGGGGTCCAGCCATGGAGAAGAGTTTAGACACGAAGAGAAGATAAGGAACACACCCATTATCAAGAAATCACATTAGGATTCTCTTTTTAACATGTTCCTTAAAACACTAGTGCTTAGGAAATCTATTGGAGGCAGAAGCAGTCAAGGGAAGCTTAGGGTTAGGGTTAGGGTTAGGGTGAGGGTTAGGGTACGGCTTAGGGTACGGGTTCGGGGAGGGGTTCGGGTAGGGCGTAGGGTATGGGTTAGGGTTAGGGTTAGGGTTAGTGTTAGGGTTAGGGCTCGGTTTAGGTTTCGGGTTAGGATTAGGGTACGCGTTAGTGTTAGGGTAGGGGTTAGGGTTAGGGTACGCGATAGGGTGAGGTTAGTTATTAAACCTATCCCTCTCTCTAGATACCCCTTAGCACGTAAAGGAATATTATTTGGGGGTCCAGCCATGGAAAAGAGTTTAGACACTAGGAGAAGATAAGGAACACACCCATTATCAAGAAATCACATTAGGATTCTCTTTTTAACCTGTTCCTTAAAACACTAGTGCTTAGGAAGTCTATTGGAGGCAGAAGCAGTCAAGGGTAGCTTAGGCTTAGGGTTAGGGTTAGGGTGAGGTTTAGGGTACGGCTTAGGGTACGGGTTCAGGGAGGGGTTCGGGTAGGGCGTAGGGTATGGGTTAGGGTTAGGGTTAGGGTTAGTGTTAGGGTTAGGGCTCGGTTTAGGGTACGGGTTAGGATTAGGGTACGCGTTAGGGTTAGGGTAGGGGTTAGGGTTAGGGTACGCGATAGGGTGAGGTTAGTTATTAAACCTATCCCACTCTCTAGATACCCCTTAGCACGTAAAGGAATATTATTTGGGGGTCCAGCCATGGAGAAGAGTTTAGACACGAGGAGAAGATAAGGAACACACCCATTATCACGAAATCACATTTGGATTCACTTTTTAACCTGTTCCTTAAAACACTAGTGCTTAGGAAATCTATTGGAGGCAGAAGCAGTCAAGGGTAGCTTAGGTTTAGGGTTAGGGTTAGGGTGAGGGTTAGGGTACGGCTTAGGGTACGGGTTCGGGGAGGGGTTCGGGTAGGGCGTAGGGTATGGGTTAGGGTTAGGGTTAGGGTTAGTGTTAGGGTTAGGGCTCGAGTTAGGGTACGGGTTAGGATTAGGGTACGAGTTAGTGTTAGGGTAGGGGTTAGGGTTAGGGTACGCGATAGGGTGAGGGTAGTTATTAAACCTATCCCACTCTCTAGATACCCCTTAGCACGTAAAGGAATATTATTTGGGGGTCCAGCAATGGAGAAGAGTTTAGACACTAGGAGAAGATAAGGAACACACCCATTATCAAGAAATCACATTAGGATTCTCTTTTTAACCTCTTCCTTAAAACACTAGTGCTTAGGAAGTCTATTGGTGGCAGAAGCAGTCAAGGGTAGCTTAGGGTTAGGGTGAGGGTTAGGGTGAGGGTTAGGGTCCGGCTTAGGGTACGGGTTCGGGGAGGGGTTCGTGTAGGGCGTAGGTTATGGGTTAGGGTTAGGGTTAGGGTTAGTGTTAGGTTTAGGGCTCAGTTTAGGGTACGGGTTAGGATTAGGGTGCGCGTTAGGGTTAGGGTAGGGGTTAGGGTTAGGGTACGGGATAGGATGAGGTTAGTTATTAAACTTATCCCACTCTCTAGATACCCCTTAGCACGTAAAGGAATATTATTTGGGGGTCCAGCCATGGAGAAGAGTTTAGACACTAGCAGAAGATAAGGAACACACCCATTATCAAGAAATCACATTAGGATTCTCTTTTTAACCTGTTCCTTAAAACACTAGTGCTTAGGAAATCTATTGGAGGCAGAAGCAGTCAAGGGTAGCTTAGGGTTAGGGTTAGGGTTAGGGTGAGGGTTAGGGTATGGCTTAGGGTACGGGTTCGGGGAGGGGTTCGGGTAGGGCGTAGGGTATGGTTTAGGGTTAGGGTTAGGGTTAGTGTTAGGGTTAGGGCTCGATTTAGGGTACGGGTTAGGATTAGGGTACGCGTTAGGGTTATGGTAGGGGTTAGGGTTAGGGTACGTGTTAGGGTGAGGTTAGTTATTAAACCTATCACACTCTCTAGATACACTTTAGCACGTAAAGGAATATTATTTGGGGGTCCAGCCATGGAGAAGAGTTTAGACACTAGGAGAAGATAAGGAACACACCCATTATCAAGAAATCACATTAGGATTCTCTTTTTAACCTGTTCCTTAAAACACTAGAGCTTAGGAAATCTATTGGAGTCAGAAGCCGTCAAGCGTAGCTTAGGGTTAGGGTTAGGGTTAGGGTGAGGGGTAGGGTACGGCTTAGGGTATGGGTTCAGGGAGGGGTTCGGGTAGGGCGTAGGGTATGGGTTAGGGTTAGGGTTAGGGTTAGTGTTAGGGTTAGGGCTCGGTTTAGGGTACGGTTTAAGGTTAGGGTACGCGTTAGGGTTAGGGTAGGGGTTAGGGTTAGGGTACGCGTTAGGGTGAGGGTAGTTATTAAACCTATCCCACTCTCTAGATACCCCTTAGCACGTAAAGGAATATTATTTGGGGGTCCAGCCATGGAGAAGAGTTTAGACACTAGGAGAAGATAAGGAACACACCCATTATCACGAAATCACATTAGGATTCTCTTTTTAACCTGTTCCTTAAAACACTAGTGCTTAGGAAGTCTATTGGAGGCAGAAGCAGTCAAGGGTAGCTTAGGGTTAGGGTTAGGGTTAGGGTGAGGGTTAGGGTACGGCTTAGGGTACGGGTTCGGGTAGGGCGTAGGGTATGGGTTAGGGTTAGGGTTAGGGCTAGTGTTAGGGTTAGGGATCGGTTTAGGGTACGGGTTAGGATTAGGGTACGCGTTAGGGTTAGGGTAAGGGATAGGGTTAGTGTACGCATTAGGGTGAGGTTAGTTATTAAACCTATCCCACTCTCTAGATACCCCTTAGCACGTAAAGGAATATTATTTGGGGGTCCAGCCATGGAGAAGAGTTCAGACACTAGGAGAAGATAAGGAACACACCCATTATCACGAAATCACATTAGGATTCTCTTTTTAACCTGTTCCTTAAAACACTAGTGCTTAGGAAATCTATTGGAGGCAGAAGCCGTCAAGGGTAGCTTAGGGTTAGGGTTAGGATTAGGGTGAGGGGTAGGGTACGGCTTAAGTTACAGTTTCAGGGAGGGGTTCGGGTAGGGCGTAGGGTATGGGTTAGGGTTAGGGTTAGGGTTAGTGTTAGGGTTAGGGCTCGGTTTAGGGTTCGGGTTAGGATTAGGGTACGCGTTAGTGTTAGGGTAGGGGTTAGGGTTAGGGTATGCGATAGGGTGAGGTTAGTTATTAAACCTATCCCTCTCTCTAGATACCCCTTAGCACGTAAAGGAATATCATTTGGGGGTCCAGCCATGGAAAAGAGTTTAGACACTAGGAGAAGATAAGGAACACACCCATTATCAAGAAATCACATTAGGATTCTCTTTTTAACCTGTTCCTTAAAACACTAGTGCTTAGGAAGTCTATTGGAGGCAGAAGCAGTCAAGGGTAGCTTAGGCTTAGGGTTAGGGTTAGGGTGAGGTTTAGGGTTCGGCTTAGGGTACGGGTTCAGGGAGGGGTTCGGGTAGGGCGTAGGGTATGGGTTAGGGTTAGGGTTAGGGTTAGTGTTAGGGTTAGGGCTCGGTTTAGGGTACGGGTTAAGATTAGGGTACGCGTTAGGTTTAGGGTAGGGTTTAGGGTTAGTGTACGCATTAGGGTGAGGGTAGTTATTAAACCTATCCCACTCTCTAGATACCCCTTAGCACGTAAAGGAATATTATTTGGGGGTCCAGCCATGGAGAAGAGTTTAGACACGAGGAGAAGATAAGGAACACACCCATTATCACGAAATCACATTTGGATTCTCTTTTTAACCTGTTCCTTAAAACACTAGTGCTTAGGAAATCTATTGGAGGCAGAAGCAGTCAAGGGTAGCTTAGGGTTAGGGTTAGGGTTAGGGTGAGGGTTAGGGTACGGCTTAGGGTACGGGTTCGGGGAGGGGTTCGGGTAGGGCGTAGGGTATGGGTTAGGGTTAGGGTTAGGGTTAGTGTTAGGGTTAGGGCTCGAGTTAGGGTACGGGTTAGGATTAGGGTACGCGTTAGTGTTAGGGTAGGGGTTAGGGTTAGGGTACGCGATAGGGTGAGGGTAGTTATTAAACCTATCCCACTCTCTAGATACCCCTTAGCACGTAAAGGAATATTATTTGGGGGTCCAGCCATGGAGAAGAGTTTAGACACTAGGAGAAGATAAGGAACAAACCCATTATCAAGAAATCACATTAGGATTCTCTTTTTAAACTCTTCCTTAAAACACTAGTGCTTAGGAAGTCTATTGGAGGCAGAAGCAGTCAAGGGTAGCTTAGGGTTAGGGTGAGGGTTAGGGTGAGGGTTAGGGTCCGGCTTAGGGTACGGGTTCGGGGAGGGGTTCGTGTAGGGCGTAGGTTATGGGTTAGGGTTAGGGTTAGGGCTAGTGTTAGGTTTAGGGCTCAGTTTAGGGTACGGGTTAGGATTAGGGTGCGCGTTAGGGTTAGGGTAGGGGTTAGGGTTAGGGTACGGGATAGGATGAGGTTAGTTATTAAACTTATCCCACTCTCTAGATACCCCTTAGCACGTAAAGGAATATTATTTGGGGGTCCAGCCATGGAGAAGAGTTTAGACACTAGCAGAAGATAAGGAACACACCCATTATCAAGAAATCACTTTAGGATTCTCTTTTTAACCTGTTCCTTAAAACACTAGTGCTTAGCAAATCTATTGGAGGCAGAAGCAGTCAAGGGTAGCTTAGGGTTAGGGTTAGGGTTAGGGTGAGGGTTAGGGTATGGCTTAGGGTACGGGTTCGGGGAGGGGTTCGGGTAGGGCGTAGGGTATGGTTTAGGGTTAGGGTTAGGGTTAGTGTTAGGGTTAGTGCTCGATTTAGGGTACGGGTTAGGATTAGGGTACGCGTTAGGGTTATGGTAGGGGTTAGGGTTAGGGTACGTGTTAGGGTGAGGTTAGTTATTAAACCTATCACACTCTCTAGATACACTTTAGCACGTAAAGGAATATTATTTGTGGGTCCAGCCATGGAGAAGAGTTTAGACACTAGGAGAAGATAAGGAACACACCCATTATCAAGAAATCACATTAGGATTCTCTTTTTAACCTGTTCCTTAAAACACTAGTGCTTAGGAAATCTATTGGAGGCAGAAGCCGACAAGCGTAGCTTAGGGTTAGGGTTAGGGTTAGGGTGAGGGGTAGGGTACGGCTTAGGGTATGGGTTCAGGGAGGGGTTCGGGCAGGGCGTAGGGTATGGGTTAGGGTTAGGGTTAGGGTTAGTGTTAGGGTTAGGGCTCGGTTTAGGGTACGGGTTAAGATTAGGGTACGTGTTAGGGTTAGGGTAGGGGTTAGGGTTATGGTACGCGTTAGGGTGAGGGTAGTTATTAAACCTATCCCACTCTCTAGATACCCCTTAGCACGTAAAGGAATATTATTTGGGGGTCCAGCCATGGAGAAGAGTTTAGACACTAGGAGAAGATAAGGAACACACCCATTATCACGAAATCACATTAGGATTCTCTTTTTAACCTGTTCCTTAAAACACTAGTGCTTAGGAAGTCTATTGGAGGCAGAAGCAGTCAAGGGTAGCTTAGGGTTAGGGTTAGGGTTAGGGTGAGGGTTAGGGTACGGCTTAGGGTACGGGTTCGGGTAGGGCGTAGGGTATGGGTTAGGGTTAGGGTTAGGGCTAGTGTTAGGGTTAGGGCTCGGTTTAGGGTACGGGTTAGGATTAGGGTACGCGTTAGGGTTAGGGTAAGGGATAGGGTTAGTGTACGCATTAGGGTGAGGTTAGTTATTAAACCTATCCCACTCTCTAGATACCCCTTAGCACGTAAAGGAATATTATTTGGGGGTCCCGCCATGGAGAAGAGTTTAGACACTAGGAGAAGATAAGGAACACACCCATTATCAAGAAATCACATTAGGATTCTCTTTTTAACCTGTTCCTTAAAACACTAGTGCTTAGGAAATCTATTGGAGGCAGAAGCCGTCAAGGGTAGCTTAGGGTTAGGGTTAGGATTAGGGTGAGGGGTAGGGTACGGCTTAGGGTACAGGTTCAGGGAGGGGTTCGGGTAGGGCGTAGGGTATGGGTTAGGGTTAGGGTTAGGGTTAGTGTTAGGGTTAGGGCTCGGTTTAGGGTACGGGTTAGGATTAGGGTACGCGTTAGGGTAAGGGTAGGGGTTAGGGTTAGTGTACGCGTTAGGGTGAGTGTAGTTATTAAACCTATCCCACTCTCTAGATACCCCTTAGCACGTAAAGGAATATTATTTGAGGGGTCCAGCCATGGAGAAGAGTTTAGACACGAGGAGAAGATAAGGAACACACCCATTATCAAGAAATCACATTAGGATTCTCTTTTTAACCTGTTCCTTAAAACACTAGTGCTTAGGAAATCTATTGGAGGCAGTAGCAGTCAAGGGTAGCTTAGGGTTAGGGTTAGGGTTAAGGTGAGGGTTAGGGTACGGCTTAGGGTACGGGTTCGGGGAGGGGTTCGGGTAGGGCGTAGGGTATGGGTTAGGGTTAGGGTTAGGGTTAGTGTTAGGGTTAGGGCTCGGTTTAGGGTTCGGGTTAGCATTAGGGTACGCGTTAGTGTTAGGGTAGGGGTTAGGGTTAGGGTACGCGATAGGGTGAGGTTAGTTATTAAACCTATCCCTCTCTCTAGATACCCCTTAGCACGTAAAGGAATATTATTTGGGGGTCCAGCCATGGAGAAGAGATTAGACACTAGGAGAAGATAAGGAACACACCCATTATCAAGAAATCACATTAAGATTCTCTTTTTAACCTGTTCCTTAAAACACTAGTGCTTAGGAAATCTATTGGAGGCAGAAGCAGTCAAGGGTAGCTTAGGGTTAGGGTTAGGGTTAGGGTGAGGGTTAGGGTACGGCTTAGGGTACGGGTTCGGGGAGGGGTTCGTGTAGGGCGTAGGGTATGTGTTAGGGTTAGGGTTAGGGCTAGTGTTAGGGTTAGGGCTCGGTTTAGGGTACGGGTTAGGATTAGGGTACGCGTTAGGTTTAGGGTAGGGTTTAGGGTTAGTGTACGCATTAGGGTGAGGGTAGTTATTAAACCTATCCCACTCTCTAGATACCCCTTAGCACGTAAAGGAATATTATTTGGGGGTCCAGCCATGGAGAAGAGGTTAGACACTAGGAGAAGATAAGGAACACACCCATTATCAAGAAATCACATTAGGATTCTCTTTTTAACCTGTTCCTTAAAACACTAGTGCTTAGGAAATCTAATGGAGGCAGAAGCAATCAAGGGTAGCTTAGGGTTAGGGTTAGGGTTAGGGTGAGGGTTAGGGTACGGCTTAGGGTACGGGTTCGGGGAGGGGTTCGGGTAGGGCGTAGGGTATGGGTTAGGGTTAGGGTTAGGGTTAGTGTTAGGGTTAGGGCTCGAGTTAGGGTACGGGTTAGGTTTAGGGTACGCGTTAGTGTTAGGGTAGGGGTTAGGGTTAGGGTACGCGATAGGGTGAGGGTAGTTATTAAACCTATCCCACTCTCTAGATACCCCTTAGCACGTAAAGGAATATTATTTGGGGGTCCAGCCATGGAAAAGAGTTTAGACACTAGGAGAAGATAAGGAACACACCCATTATCAAGAAATCACATTAGGATTCTCTTTTTAACCTCTTCCTTAAAACACTAGTGCTTAGGAAGTCTATTGGAGGCAGAAGCAGTCAAGGGTAGCTTAGGGTTAGGGTGAGGGTTAGGGTGAGGGTTAGGGTCCGGCTTAGGGTACGGGTTCGGGGAGGGGTTCGTGTAGGGCGTAGGTTATGGGTTAGGGTTAGGGTTAGGGCTAGTGTTAGGTTTAGGGCTCAGTTTAGGGTACGGGTTAGGATTAGGGTGCGCGTTAGGGTTAGGGTAGGGGTTAGGGTTAGGGTACGGGATAGGATGAGGTTAGTTATTAAACTTATCCCACTCTCTAGATACCCCTTAGCACGTAAAGGAATATTATTTGGGGGTCCAGCCATGGAGAAGAGTTTAGACACTAGCAGAAGATAAGGAACACACCCATTATCAAGAAATCACATTAGGATTCTCTTTTTAACCTGTTCCTTAAAACACTAGTGCTTAGCAAATCTATTGGAGGCAGAAGCAGTCAAGGGTAGCTTAGGGTTAGGGTTAGGGTTAGGGTGAGGGTTAGGGTATGGCTTAGGGTACGGGTTCGGGGAGGGGTTCGGGTAGGGCGTAGGGTATGGTTTAGGGTTAGGGTTAGGGTTAGTGTTAGGGTTAGGGCTCGATTTAGGGTACGGGTTAGGATTAGGGTACGCGTTAGGGTTATGGTAGGGGTTAGGGTTAGGGTACGTGTTAGGGTGAGGTTAGTTATTAAACCTATCACACTCTCTAGATACACTTTAGCACGTAAAGGAATATTATTTGTGGGTCCAGCCATGGAGAAGAGTTTAGACACTAGGAGAAGATAAGGAACACAACCATTATCAAGAAATCACATTAGGATTCTCTTTTTAACCTGTTCCTTAAAACACTAGTGCTTAGCAAATCTATTGGAGGCAGAAGCAGTCAAGGGTAGCTTAGGGTTAGGGTTAGGGTTAGTGTGAGGGTTAGGGTCCGGCTTAGGGTACGGGTTCGGGGAGGGGTTCGGGTAGGGCGTAGGTTATGGGTTAGGGTTAGGGTTAGGGCTAGTGTTAGGTTTAGGGCTCAGTTTAGGGTACGGGTTAGGATTAGGGTGCGCGTTAGGGTTAGGGTAGGGGTTAGGGTTAGGGTACGCGATAGGATGAGGTTAGTTATTAAACTTATCCCACTCTCTAGATGCCCCTTAGCACGTAAAGGAATATTATTTGGGGGTCCAGCCATGGAGAAGAGTTTAGACACTAGCAGAAGATAAGGAACACACCCATTATCAAGAAATCACATTAGGATTCTCTTTTTAACCTGTTCCTTAAAACACTAGAGCTTAGGAAATCTATTGGAGCAGAAGCAGTCAAGGGTAGCTTAGGGTTAGGGTTGGGGTTAGGGTGAGGGTTAGGGTACGGCTTAGGGTACGGGTTCGGGGAGGGGTTCGGGTAGGGCGTAGGGTATGGGTTAGGGTTAGGGTTAGGGTTAGTGTTTGGATTAGGGCTCAGTTTAGGGTACGGGTTAAGATTAGGGTACGCGTTAGGTTTAGGGTAGGGGTTAGGGTTAGGGTACGCGTTAGGGTGAGGGTAGTTATTAAACCTATCCCACTCTCTAGATACCCCTTAGCACGTAAAGGAATATTATTTGGGGGTCCAGCCATGGAGAAGAGTTTAGACACTAGGAGAAGATAAGGAACACACCCATTATCACGAAATCACATTAGGATTCACTTTTTAACCTGTTCCTTAAAACACTAGTGCTTAGGAAATCTATTGGAGGCAGAAGCAGTCAAGGGTAGCTTAGGGTTAGGGTTAGGGTTAGGGAGAGGGTTAGGGTACGGCTTAGGGTATGGGTTCGGGGAGGGGTTCGGGTAGGGCGTAGGGTATGGATTAGGGTTAGGGTTAGGGTTAGTGTTAGGGTTAGGGCTCGGTTTAGGGTACGGGATAGGATTAGGGTACGCATTAGGGTTAGGGTAGGGGTTAGGGTTAGGATACGGGTTAGGGTTAGGGTAGGGGTTAGGGTTAGGGTACGCGTTAGGGTGAGGGTAGTTATTAAACCTATCACACTCTCTAGATACACCTTAGCACGTAAAGGAATATTATTTGGGGGTACAGCCATGGAGAAGAGTTTAGACACGAGGAGAAGATAAGGAACACACCCATTATCAAGAAATCACATTAGGATTCTCTTTTTAACCTGTTCCTTAAAACACTAGTGCTTAGGAATTCTATTGGATGCAGAAGCCGTAAAGGGTAGCTTAGGGTTAGGGTTAGGATTAGGGTGAGGGGTAGGGTACGGCTTAGGGTACAGGTTCAGGGAGGGGTTCGTGTAGGGCGTAGGGTATGGGTTAGGGTTAGGGTTAGGGTTAGTGTTAGGGTTAGGGCTCGGTTTAGGGTACGGGTTAGGATTAGGGTACGCGTTAGGGATAGGGTAGGGGTTAGGGTTAGTGTACGCGTTAGGGTGAGGGTAGTTATTAAACCTATCCCACTCTCTAGATACCCCTTAGCACGTAAAGGAATATTATTTGGGGGTCCAGCCATGGAGAAGAGTTTAGACACTAGGAGAAGATAAGGAACACACCCATTATCAAGAAATCACATTAGGATTCTCTTTTTAACATGTTCCTTAAAACACTAGTGCTTAGGAAATCTATTGGAGGCAGAAGCAGTCAAGGGTAGCTTAGGGTTAGGGTTAGGGTTAGGGTGAGGGTTAGGGTACGGCTTAGGGTACGGGTTCGGGGAGGGGTTCGGGTAGGGCGTAGGGTATGGGTTAGGGTTAGGGTTAGGGTTAGTGTTAGGGTTAGGGCTCGGTTTAGGGTACGGGTTAGGATTAGGGTACGCGTTAGGGATAGGGTAGGGGTTAGGGTTAGTGTACGCGTTAGGGTGAGGGTAGTTATTAAACCTATCCCACTCTCTAGATACCCCTTAGCACGTAAAGGAATATTATTTGGGGGTCCAGCCATGGAGAAGAGTTTAGACACTAGGAGAAGATAAGGAACACACCCATTATCAAGAAATCACATTAGGATTCTCTTTTTAACATGTTCCTTAAAACACTAGTGCTTAGGAAATCTATTGGAGGCAGAAGCAGTCAAGGGTAGCTTAGGGTTAGGGTTAGGGTTAGGGTGAGGGTTAGGGTACGGCTTAGGGTACGGGTTCGGGGAGGGGTTCGGGTAGGGCGTAGGGTATGGGTTAGGGTTAGGGTTAGGGTTAGTGTTAGGGTTAGGGCTCGGTTTAGGGTACGGGTTAGGATTAGGGTACGCGTTAGGGTTACGGTAGGGGTTAGGGTTAGGGTACGCGATAGGGTGAGGTTAGTTATTAAACCTATCCCACTCTCTAGATACCCCTTAGCACGTAAAGGAATATTATTTGGGGGTCCAGCCATGGAGAAGAGTTTAGACACGAGGAGAAGATAAGGAACACACCCATTATCAAGAAATCACATTAGGATTCTCTTTTTAACCTGTTCCTTAAAACACTAGTGCTTAGGAAATCTATTGGAGGCAGAAGCCGTCAAGGGTAGCTTAGGGTTAGGGTTAGGATTAGGGTGGGGGTAGGGTACGGCTTAGGGTACAGGTTCAGGGAGGGGTTCGGGTAGGGCGTAGGGTATGGTTTAGGGTTAGGGTTAGGGTTAGTGTTAGGGTTAGGGCTCGGTTTAGGGTACGGGTTAGGATTAGGGTACGCGTTAGTGTTAGGGTAGGGGTTAGGGTTAGGGTACGCGATAGGGTGAGGTTAGTTATTAAACCTATCCCACTCTCTAGATACCCCTTAGCACGTAAAGGAATATTATTTGGGGGACCAGCCATGGAGAAGAGTTTAGACACTAGGAGAAGATAAGGAACACACCCATTATCAAGAAATCACATTAGGATTCTCTTTTTAACCTGTTCCTTAAAACACTAGTGCTTAGGAAATCTATTGGAGGCAGAAGCAGTCAAGGGTAGCTTAGGGTTAGGGTTAGGGTTAGGGTGAGGGTTAGGGTACACCTTAGGGTACGGGTTCAGGGAGGGGTTCGGGTAGGGCATAGGGTATGGTTTAGGGTTAGGGTTAGGGTTAGTGTTAGGGTTAGGGCTCGGTTTAGGGTACGGGTTAGGATTAGGGTACGCGTTAATGTTAGGGTAAGGGTTAGGGTTAGGGTACGCGATAGGGTGAGGTTAGTTATTAAACCTATCCCACTCTCTAGATACCCCTTAGCACGTAAAGGAATATTATTTGGGGGTCCAGCCATGGAGAAGAGTTTAGACACGAGGAGAAGATAAGGAACACACCCATTATCAAGAAATCACATTAGGATTCTCTTTTTAATCTGTTCCTTAAAACACTACTGCTTAGGAGAGCTATTGGAGGCAGAAGCAGTCAAGGGTAGCTTAGGGTTAGGGTTAGGGTGAGGGTGAGGGTTAGGGTACGGCTTAGGGTACGGGTTCGGGGAGGGGTTCGGGTAGGGCGTAGGGTATGGGTTAGGGTTAGGGTTAGGGTTAGTGTTAGGGTTAGGGCTCGGTTTAGGGTACGGGTTAGGATTAGGGTACGCGTTAGTGTTAGGGTAGGGGTTAGGGTAAGGGTACGCGATAGGGTGAGGTTAGTTATTAAACCTATCCCACTCTCTAGATACCCCTTAGCACGTAAAGGAATATTATTTGGGGGTCCAGCCATGGAGAAGAGTTTAGACACGAGGAGAAGATAAGGAACACACCCATTATCAAGAAATCACATTAGGATTCTCTTTTTAATCTGTTCCTTAAAACACTACTGCTTAGGAAAGCTATTGGAGGCAGAAGCAGTCAAGGGTAGCTTAGGGTTAGGGTTAGGGTGAGGGTGAGGGTTAGGGTACGGCTTAGGGTACGGGTTCAGGGAGGGGTTCGGGTAGGGCGTAGGGTATGGGTTAAGGTTAGGGTTAGGGTTAGTGTTAGGGTTAGGGCTCGGTTTAGGGTACGGGTTAGGATTAGGGTACGCGTTAGTGTTAGGGTAGGGGTTAGGGTTAGGGTACGCGATAGGGTGAGGTTAGTTATTAAACCTATCCCACTCTCTAGATACCCCTTAGCACGTAAAGGAATATTATTTGGGGGTCCAGCCATGGAGAAGAGTTTAGACACGAGGAGAAGATAAGGAACACAACCATTATCAAGAAATCACATTAGGATTCTCTTTTTAACCTGTTCCTTAAAACACTAGTGCTTAGGAAATCTATTGGAGGCAGAAGCAGTCAAGGGTTGCTTAGGGTTAGGGTTAGGGTTAGGGTGAGGGTTAGGGTACGGCTTAGGGTACGGGTTCGGGGAGGGGTTCGGGTAGGGCGTAGGGTATGTGTTAGGGTTAGGGTTAGGGCTAGTGTTAGGGTTAGGGCTCGGTTTAGGGTACGGGTTAGGATTAGGGTATGCGTTAGGGTTAGGGTAGGGATTAGGGTTAGTCTACGCATTAGGGTGAGGGTAGTTATTAAACCTATCCCACTCTCTAGATACCCCTTAGCACGTAAAGGAATATTATTTGGGGGACCAGCCATGGAGAAGAGTTTAGACACGAGGAGAAGATAAGGAACACACCCATTATCAAGAAATCACATTAGGATTCTCTTTTTAACCTGTTCCTTAAAACACTAGTGCTTAGGAAATCTATTGGAGGCAGAAGACGTCAAGGGTAGCTTAGGGTTAGGGTTAGGGTTAGGGTGAGGGGTAGGGTACGGCTTAGGGTACGGGTTCAGGGAGGGGTTCGGGTAGGGCGTAGCGTATGGGTTAGGGTTAGGGTTAGTGTTAGGGTTAGGGCTCGCTTTAGGGTACGGGTTAGGACTAGGGTACGCGTTAGGGTTAGGGTAGGGGTTAGGGTTAGTGTACGCGTTAGGGTGAGGGTAGTTATTAAACCTATCCCACTCTCTAGATACCCCTTAGCACGTAAAGGAATATTATTTGGGGGACCAGCCACGGAGAAGAGTTTAGACACGAGGAGAAGATAAGGAACACACCCATTATCAAGAAATCACATTAGGATTCTCTTTTTAACCTGTTCCTTAAAACACTAGTGCTTAGGAAATCTATTGGAGGCAGAAGACGTCAAGGGTAGCTTAGGGTTAGGCTTAGGGTTAAGGTGAGGGGTAGGGTACGGCTTAGGGTACGGGTTCAGGAGGGGTTCGGGTAGGGCTTAGGGTATGGGTTAGGGTTAGGCTTAGGGTTAGTGTTAGGGTTAGGGCTCGGTTTAGGGTACGGGTTAAGATTAGGGTACGCGTTAGGGTTAGGGTAGGGGTTAGGGTTAGGGTACGCGTTAGGGTGAGGGTAGTTATTAAACCTATCCCACTCTCTAGATACCCCTTAGCACGTAAAGGAATATTATTTGGGGGTCCAGCCATGGAGAAGAGTTTAGACACGAGGAGAAGATAAGGAACACACCCATTATCAAGAAATCACATTAGGATTCTCTTTTTAACCTGTTCCTTAAAACACTATTGCTTAGGAAAGCTATTGGAGGCAGAAGCAGTCAAGGGTAGCTTAGGGTTAGGGTTAGGGTGAGGGTGAGGGTTAGGGTACGGGTTAGGGTACGTGTTCGGGGAGGGGTTCGGGTAGGGCTTAGGGTATGGGTTAGGGTTAGGGTTAGGGTTTGTGTTAGGGTTAGGGCTCGGTTTAGGGTACGGGTTAGGATTAGGGTACGAGTTAGTGTTAGGGTAGGGGTTAGGGTTAGGGTACGCGATAGGGTGAGGTTAGTTATTAAACCTATCCCACTCTCTAGATACCCCTTAGCAAGTAAAAGAATATTATTTGGGGGGCCAGCCATGGAGAAGAGTTTAGACACTAGGAGAAGATAAGGAACACACCCATTATCAAGAAATCACATTAGGATTCTCTTTTTAACCTGTTCCTTAAAACACTAGTGCTTAGGAAGTCTATTGGAGGCAGAAGCAGTCAAGGGTAGCTTAGGGTTAGGGTTAGGGTTAGGGTGAGGGTTAGGGTACGGCTTAGGGTACGGGTTCGGGGAGGGATCGGGTAGGGCGTAGGGTATGGGTTACGGTTATGTTTAGGGCTAGTGTTAGGGTTAGGGCTCGGTTTAGGGTACGGGTTAGGATTAGGGTACGCGTTACGGTTAGGGTAGGGGTTAGGGTTAGTGTACGCATTAGGGTGAGGGTAGTTATTAAACCTATCCCACTCTCTAGATACCCCTTAGCACGTAAAGGAATATTATTTGGGGGACCAGCCATGGAGAAGAGTTTAGACACGAGGAGAAGATAAGGAACACACCCATTATCAAGAAATCACATTAGGATTCTCTTTTTAACCTGTTCCTTAAAACACTAGTGCTTAGGAAATCTATTGGAGGCAGAAGCCGTCAAGGGTAGCTTAGGGTTAGGGTTAGGGTTAGGGTGAGGGTTAGGGTACGGCTTAGGGTACGGGTTCGGGGAGGGTTTCGGGTAGGGCGTAGGGTACGGGTTAGGGTTAGGGTTAGGGTTAGTGTTAGGGTTAGGGCTCGGTTTAGGGTACGGGTTAGGATTAGGGTACGCGTTAGTGTTAGGGTAGGGTTTAGGGTTAGGGTACGCGATAGGGTGAGGTTAGTTATTAAACCTATCCCACTCTCTAGATACCCCTTAGCACGTAAAGGAATATTATTTGGGGGTCTAGCCATGGAGAAGAGTTTAGACACTAGGAGAAGATAAGGAACACACCGATTATCAAGAAATCACATTAGGATTCTCTTTTTAACCTGTTCCTTAAAACACTATTGCTTAGGAAAGCTATTGGAGGCAGAAGCAGTCAAGGGTAGCTTAGGGTTAGGCTTAGGGTTAGGGTGAGGGGTAGGGTACGGCTTAGGGTACGGGTTCAGGGAGGGGTTCGGGTAGGGCGTAGGGTATGGGTTAGGTTTAGGGTTAGGGTTAGTGTTAGGGTTAGGGCTCGGTTTAGGGTACCGGTTAAGATTAGGGTATGCGTTAGGGTTAGGGTAGGGGTTAGGGTTAGGGTACGCGTTAGGGTGAGGGTAGTTATTAAACCTATCCCACTCTCTAGATACCCCTTAGCACGTAAAGGAATATTATTTGGGGGTCCAGCCATGGAGAAGAGTTTAGACACTAGGAGAAGATAAGGAACACACCCATTATCACGAAATCACATTAGGATTCTCTTTTTAACCTGTTCCTTAAAACACTAGTGCTTAGGAAATCTATTGGAGGCAGAAGCAGTCAAGGGTAGCTTAGGGTTAGGGTTAGGGTTAGGGAGAGGGTTAGGGTACGGCTTAGGGTATGGGTTCGGGGAGGGGTTCGGGTAGGGCGTAGGGTATGGGTTAGGGTTAGGGTTAGGGTTAGTGTTAGGGTTAGGGCTCGGTTTAGGGTACGGGTTAGGATTAGGGTACGCGTTAGGGTTAGGGTAGGGGTTTGGGTTAGGGTGAGGGTAGTTATTAAACCTATCCCACTCTCTAGATACCCCTTAGCACGTAAAGGAATATTATTTGGGGGTCCAGCCATGGAGAAGAGTTTAGACACGAGGAGAAGATAAGGAACACACCCATTATCAAGAAATCACATTAGGATTCTCTTTTTAACCTGTTCCTTAAAACACTATTGCTTAGGAAAGCTATTGGAGGCAGAAGCAGTCAAGGGTAGCTTAGGGTTAGGGTTAGGGTGAGGGTGAGGGTTAGGGTACGGCTTAGGGTACGGGTTCGGGGAGGGGTTCGGGTAGGGCGTAGGGTATGGGTTAGGGTTAGGGTTAGGGTTTGTGTTAGGGTTAGGGCTCGGTTTAGGGTACGGGTTAGGATTAGGGTACGAGTTAGTGTTAGGGTAGGGGTTAGGGTTAGGGTACGCGATAGGGTGAGGTTAGTTATTAAACCTATCCCACTCTCTAGATACCCCTTAGCACGTAAAAGAATATTATTTGGGGGGCCAGCCATGGAGAAGAGTTTAGACACTAGGAGAAGATAAGGAACACACCCATTATCAAGAAATCACATTAGGATTCTCTTTTTAACCTGTTCCTTAAAACACTAGTGCTTAGGAAGTCTATTGGAGGCAGAAGCAGTCAAGGGTAGCTTAGGGTTAGGGTTAGGGTTAGGGTGAGGGTTAGGGTACGGCTTAGGGTACGGGTTCGGGGAGGGGTTCGGGTAGGGCGTAGGGTATGGGTTACGGTTATGTTTAGGGCTAGTGTTAGGGTTAGGGCTCGGTTTAGGGTACGGGTTAGGATTAGGGTACGCGTTAGGGTTAGGGTAGGGGTTAGGGTTAGTGTACGCATTAGGGTGAGGGTAGTTATTAAACCTATCCCACTCTCTAGATACCCCTTAGCACGTAAAGGAATATTATTTGGGGGACCAGCCATGGAGAAGAGTTTAGACACGAGGAGAAGATAAGGAACACACCCATTATCAAGAAATCACATTAGGATTCTCTTTTTAACCTGTTCCTTAAAACACTAGTGCTTAGGAAATCTATTGGAGGCAGAAGCCGTCAAGGGTAGCTTAGGGTTAGGGTTAGGGTTAGGGTGAGGGTTAGGGTACGGCTTAGGGTACGGGTTCGGGGAGGGTTTCGGGTAGGGCGTAGGGTATGGGTTAGGGTTAGGGTTAGGGTTAGTGTTAGGGTTAGGGCTCGGTTTAGGGTACGGGTTAGGATTAGGGTACGCGTTAATGTTAGGGTAAGGGTTAGGGTTAGGGTACGCGATAGGGTGAGGTTAGTTATTAAACCTATCCCACTCTCTAGATACCCCTTAGCACGTAAAGGAATATTATTTGGGGGTCCAGCCATGGAGAAGAGTTTAGACACGAGGAGAAGATAAGGAACACACCCATTATCAAGAAATCACATTAGGATTCTCTTTTTAATCTGTTCCTTAAAACACTACTGCTTAGGAGAGCTATTGGAGGCAGAAGCAGTCAAGGGTAGCTTAGGGTTAGGGTTAGGGTGAGGGTGAGGGTTAGGGTACGGCTTAGGGTACGGGTTCGGGGAGGGGTTCGGGTAGGGCGTAGGGTATGGGTTAGGGTTAGGGTTAGGGTTAGTGTTAGGGTTAGGGCTCGGTTTAGGGTACGGGTTAGGATTAGGGTACGCGTTAGTGTTAGGGTAGGGGTTAGGGTAAGGGTACGCGATAGGGTGAGGTTAGTTATTAAACCTATCCCACTCTCTAGATACCCCTTAGCACGTAAAGGAATATTATTTGGGGGTCCAGCCATGGAGAAGAGTTTAGACACGAGGAGAAGATAAGGAACACACCCATTATCAAGAAATCACATTAGGATTCTCTTTTTAATCTGTTCCTTAAAACACTACTGCTTAGGAAAGCTATTGGAGGCAGAAGCAGTCAAGGGTAGCTTAGGGTTAGGGTTAGGGTGAGGGTGAGGGTTAGGGTACGGCTTAGGGTACGGGTTCAGGGAGGGGTTCGGGTAGGGCGTAGGGTATGGGTTAAGGTTAGGGTTAGGGTTAGTGTTAGGGTTAGGGCTCGGTTTAGGGTACGGGTTAGGATTAGGGTACGCGTTAGTGTTAGGGTAGGGGTTAGGGTTAGGGTACGCGATAGGGTGAGGTTAGTTATTAAACCTATCCCACTCTCTAGATACCCCTTAGCACGTAAAGGAATATTATTTGGGGGTCCAGCCATGGAGAAGAGTTTAGACACGAGGAGAAGATAAGGAACACAACCATTATCAAGAAATCACATTAGGATTCTCTTTTTAACCTGTTCCTTAAAACACTAGTGCTTAGGAAATCTATTGGAGGCAGAAGCAGTCAAGGGTTGCTTAGGGTTAGGGTTAGGGTTAGGGTGAGGGTTAGGGTACGGCTTAGGGTACGGGTTCGGGGAGGGGTTCGGGTAGGGCGTAGGGTATGTGTTAGGGTTAGGGTTAGGGCTAGTGTTAGGGTTAGGGCTCGGTTTAGGGTACGGGTTAGGATTAGGGTATGCGTTAGGGTTAGGGTAGGGGTTAGGGTTAGTGTACGCATTAGGGTGAGGGTAGTTATTAAACCTATCCCACTCTCTAGATACCCCTTAGCACGTAAAGGAATATTATTTGGGGGACCAGCCATGGAGAAGAGTTTAGACACGAGGAGAAGATAAGGAACACACCCATTATCAAGAAATCACATTAGGATTCTCTTTTTAACCTGTTCCTTAAAACACTAGTGCTTAGGAAATCTATTGGAGGCAGAAGACGTCAAGGGTAGCTTAGGGTTAGGGTTAGGGTTAGGGTGAGGGGTAGGGTACGGCTTAGGGTACGGGTTCAGGGAGGGGTTCGGGTAGGGCGTAGCGTATGGGTTAGGGTTAGGGTTAGTGTTAGGGTTAGGGCTCGCTTTAGGGTACGGGTTAGGACTAGGGTACGCGTTAGGGTTAGGGTAGGGGTTAGGGTTAGTGTACGCGTTAGGGTGAGGGTAGTTATTAAACCTATCCCACTCTCTAGATACCCCTTAGCACGTAAAGGAATATTATTTGGGGGACCAGCCACGGAGAAGAGTTTAGACACGAGGAGAAGATAAGGAACACACCCATTATCAAGAAATCACATTAGGATTCTCTTTTTAACCTGTTCCTTAAAACACTAGTGCTTAGGAAATCTATTGGAGGCAGAAGACGTCAAGGGTAGCTTAGGGTTAGGCTTAGGGTTAAGGTGAGGGGTAGGGTACGGCTTAGGGTACGGGTTCAGGGAGGGGTTCGGGTAGGGCTTAGGGTATGGGTTAGGGTTAGGCTTAGGGTTAGTGTTAGGGTTAGGGCTCGGTTTAGGGTACGGGTTAAGATTAGGGTACGCGTTAGGGTTAGGGTAGGGGTTAGGGTTAGGGTACGCGTTAGGGTGAGGGTAGTTATTAAACCTATCCCACTCTCTAGATACCCCTTAGCACGTAAAGGAATATTATTTGGGGGTCCAGCCATGGAGAAGAGTTTAGACACGAGGAGAAGATAAGGAACACACCCATTATCAAGAAATCACATTAGGATTCTCTTTTTAACCTGTTCCTTAAAACACTATTGCTTAGGAAAGCTATTGGAGGCAGAAGCAGTCAAGGGTAGCTTAGGGTTAGGGTTAGGGTGAGGGTGAGGGTTAGGGTACGGCTTAGGGTACGGGTTCGGGGAGGGGTTCGGGTAGGGCTTAGGGTATGGGTTAGGGTTAGGGTTAGGGTTTGTGTTAGGGTTAGGGCTCGGTTTAGGGTACGGGTTAGGATTAGGGTACGAGTTAGTGTTAGGGTAGGGGTTAGGGTTAGGGTACGCGATAGGGTGAGGTTAGTTATTAAACCTATCCCACTCTCTAGATACCCCTTAGCAAGTAAAAGAATATTATTTGGGGGGCCAGCCATGGAGAAGAGTTTAGACACTAGGAGAAGATAAGGAACACACCCATTATCAAGAAATCACATTAGGATTCTCTTTTTAACCTGTTCCTTAAAACACTAGTGCTTAGGAAGTCTATTGGAGGCAGAAGCAGTCAAGGGTAGCTTAGGGTTAGGGTTAGGGTTAGGGTGAGGGTTAGGGTACGGCTTAGGGTACGGGTTCGGGGAGGGGTTCGGGTAGGGCGTAGGGTATGGGTTACGGTTATGTTTAGGGCTAGTGTTAGGGTTAGGGCTCGGTTTAGGGTACGGGTTAGGATTAGGGTACGCGTTACGGTTAGGGTAGGGGTTAGGGTTAGTGTACGCATTAGGGTGAGGGTAGTTATTAAACCTATCCCACTCTCTAGATACCCCTTAGCACGTAAAGGAATATTATTTGGGGGACCAGCCATGGAGAAGAGTTTAGACACGAGGAGAAGATAAGGAACACACCCATTATCAAGAAATCACATTAGGATTCTCTTTTTAACCTGTTCCTTAAAACACTAGTGCTTAGGAAATCTATTGGAGGCAGAAGCCGTCAAGGGTAGCTTAGGGTTAGGGTTAGGGTTAGGGTGAGGGTTAGGGTACGGCTTAGGGTACGGGTTCGGGGAGGGTTTCGGGTAGGGCGTAGGGTACGGGTTAGGGTTAGGGTTAGGGTTAGTGTTAGGGTTAGGGCTCGGTTTAGGGTACGGGTTAGGATTAGGGTACGCGTTAGTGTTAGGGTAGGGTTTAGGGTTAGGGTACGCGATAGGGTGAGGTTAGTTATTAAACCTATCCCACTCTCTAGATACCCCTTAGCACGTAAAGGAATATTATTTGGGGGTCTAGCCATGGAGAAGAGTTTAGACACTAGGAGAAGATAAGGAACACACCGATTATCAAGAAATCACATTAGGATTCTCTTTTTAACCTGTTCCTTAAAACACTATTGCTTAGGAAAGCTATTGGAGGCAGAAGCAGTCAAGGGTAGCTTAGGGTTAGGGTTAGGGTTAGGGTGAGGTTTAGGGTACGGCTTAGGGTACGGGTTCAGGGAGGGGTTCGGGTAGGGCGTAGGGTATGGGTTAGGGTTAGGGTTAGGGTTAGTGTTAGGGTTAGGGCTCGGTGTAGGGTACGGGTTAGGATTAGGGTACGCATTAGGGTTAGGGTAGGGGTTAGGGTTAGTGTACGCGTTAGGGTGAGGGTAGTTATTAAACCTATCCCACTCTCTAGATACCCCTTAGCACGTAAAGGAATATTATTTGGGGGTCCAGCCATGGAGAAGAGTTTAGACACGAGGAGAAGATAAGGAACACACCCATTATCAAGAAATCACATTAGCATTCTCTTTTTAACCTGTTCCTTAAAACACTAGTGCTTAGGAAATCTATTGGAGGCAGAAGCAGTCAAGGGTAGCTTAGGGTTAGGGTTAGGGTTAGGGTGAGGGTTAGGGTACGGCTTAGGGTACGGGTTCGGGGAGGGGTTCGGGTAGGGCGTAGGGTATGGGTTACGGTTATGTTTAGGGCTAGTGTTAGGGTTAGGGCTCGGTTTAGGGTACGGGTTAGGATTAGGGTACGCGTTACGGTTAGGGTAGGGGTTAGGGTTAGTGTACGCATTAGGGTGAGGGTAGTTATTAAACCTATCCCACTCTCTAGATACCCCTTAGCACGTAAAGGAATATTATTTGGGGGACCAGCCATGGAGAAGAGTTTAGACACGAGGAGAAGATAAGGAACACACCCATTATCAAGAAATCACATTAGGATTCTCTTTTTAACCTGTTCCTTAAAACACTAGTGCTTAGGAAATCTATTGGAGGCAGAAGCCGTCAAGGGTAGCTTAGGGTTAGGGTTAGGGTTAGGGTGAGGGTTAGGGTACGGCTTAGGGTACGGGTTCGGGGAGGGTTTCGGGTAGGGCGTAGGGTACGGGTTAGGGTTAGGGTTAGGGTTAGTGTTAGGGTTAGGGCTCGGTTTAGGGTACGGGTTAGGATTAGGGTACGCGTTAGTGTTAGGGTAGGGTTTAGGGTTAGGGTACGCGATAGGGTGAGGTTAGTTATTAAACCTATCCCACTCTCTAGATACCCCTTAGCACGTAAAGGAATATTATTTGGGGGTCTAGCCATGGAGAAGAGTTTAGACACTAGGAGAAGATAAGGAACACACCGATTATCAAGAAATCACATTAGGATTCTCTTTTTAACCTGTTCCTTAAAACACTATTGCTTAGGAAAGCTATTGGAGGCAGAAGCAGTCAAGGGTAGCTTAGGGTTAGGGTTAGGGTTAGGGTGAGGTTTAGGGTACGGCTTAGGGTACGGGTTCAGGGAGGGGTTCGGGTAGGGCGTAGGGTATGGGTTAGGGTTAGGGTTAGGGTTAGTGTTAGGGTTAGGGCTCGGTGTAGGGTACGGGTTAGGATTAGGGTACGCATTAGGGTTAGGGTAGGGGTTAGGGTTAGTGTACGCGTTAGGGTGAGGGTAGTTATTAAACCTATCCCACTCTCTAGATACCCCTTAGCACGTAAAGGAATATTATTTGGGGGTCCAGCCATGGAGAAGAGTTTAGACACGAGGAGAAGATAAGGAACACACCCATTATCAAGAAATCACATTAGCATTCTCTTTTTAACCTGTTCCTTAAAACACTAGTGCTTAGGAAATCTATTGGAGGCAGAAGCAGTCAAGGGTAGCTTAGGGTTAGGGTTAGGGTTAGGGTGAGGGTTAGGGTACGGCTTAGGGTACGGGTTCGGGGAGGGGTTCGGGTAGGGCGTAGGGTATGGGTTAGGGTTAGGGTTAGGGTTAGGGTTAGGGTTAGGGCTCGGTTTAGGGTACGGGTTAGGATTAGGGTACGCGTTAGTGTTAGGGTAGGGGTTAGGGTTAGGGTACGCGATAGGGTGAGGTTAGTTATTAAACCTATCCCACTCTCTAGATACCCCTTAGCACGTAAAGGAATATTATTTGGGGGTCCAGCCATGGAGAAGAGTTTAGACACTAGGAGAAGATAAGGAACACACCCATTATCAAGAAATCACATTAGGATTCTCTTTTTAACCTGTTCCTTAAAACACTAGTGCTTAGGAAATCTATTGGAGGCAGAAGCCGTCAAGGGTAGCTTAGGGTTAGGGTTAGGGTTAGGGTGAGGGGTAGGGTACGGCTTAGGGTACGGGTTCAGGGAGGGGTTCGGGTAGGGCGTAGGGTATGGGTTAGGGTTAGGGTTAGGGTTAGTGTTAGGGTTAGGGCTCGGTTTAGGGTACCGGTTAAGATTAGGGTATGCGTTAGGGTTAGGGTAGGGGTTAGGGTTAGGGTACGCGTTAGGGTGAGGGTAGTTATTAAACCTATCCCACTCTCTAGATACCCCTTATCACGTAAAGGAATATTATTTGGGGGTCCAGCCATGGAGAAGAGTTTAGACACTAGGAGAAGATAAGGAACACACCCATTATCACGAAATCACATTAGGATTCTCTTTTTAACCTGTTCCTTAAAACACTAGTGCTTAGGAAATCTATTGGAGGCAGAAGCAGTCAAGGGTAGCTTAGGGTTAGGGTTAGGGTTAGGGAGAGGGTTAGGGTACGGCTTAGGGTATGGGTTCGGGGAGGGGTTCGGGTAGGGCGTAGGGTATGGGTTAGGGTTAGGGTTAGGGTTAGTGTTAGGGTTAGGGCTCGGTTTAGGGTACGGGTTAGGATTAGGGTACGCGTTAGGGTTAGGGTAGGGGTTTGGGTTAGGGTGAGGGTAGTTATTAAACCTATCCCACTCTCTAGATACCCCTTAGCACGTAAAGGAATATTATTTGGGGGTCCAGCCATGGAGAAGAGTTTAGACACGAGGAGAAGATAAGGAACACACCCATTATCAAGAAATCACATTAGGATTCTCTTTTTAACCTGTTCCTTAAAACACTATTGCTTAGGAAAGCTATTGGAGGCAGAAGCAGTCAAGGGTAGCTTAGGGTTAGGGTTAGGGTGAGGGTGAGGGTTAGGGTACGGCTTAGGGTACGGGTTCGGGGAGGGGTTCGGGTAGGGCGTAGGGTATGGGTTAGGGTTAGGGTTAGGGTTTGTGTTAGGGTTAGGGCTCGGTTTAGGGTACGGGTTAGGATTAGGGTACGAGTTAGTGTTAGGGTAGGGGTTAGGGTTAGGGTACGCGATAGGATGAGGGTAGTTATTAAACCTATCCCACTCTCTAGATACCCCTTAGCACGTAAAAGAATATTATTTGGGGGGCCAGCCATGGAGAAGAGTTTAGACACTAGGAGAAGATAAGGAACACACCCATTATCAAGAAATCACATTAGGATTCTCTTTTTAACCTGTTCCTTAAAACACTAGTGCTTAGGAAGTCTATTGGAGGCAGAAGCAGTCAAGGGTAGCTTAGGGTTAGGGTTAGGGTTAGGGTGAGGGTTAGGGTACGGCTTAGGGTACGGGTTCGGGGAGGGGTTCGGGTAGGGCGTAGGGTATGGGTTACGGTTATGTTTAGGGCTAGTGTTAGGGTTAGGGCTCGGTTTAGGGTACGGGTTAGGATTAGGGTACGCGTTAGGGTTAGGGTAGGGGTTAGGGTTAGTGTACGCATTAGGGTGAGGGTAGTTATTAAACCTATCCCACTCTCTAGATACCCCTTAGCACGTAAAGGAATATTATTTGGGGGACCAGCCATGGAGAAGAGTTTAGACACGAGGAGAAGATAAGGAACACACCCATTATCAAGAAATCACATTAGGATTCTCTTTTTAACCTGTTCCTTAAAACACTAGTGCTTAGGAAATCTATTGGAGGCAGAAGCCGTCAAGGGTAGCTTAGGGTTAGGGTTAGGGTTAGGGTGAGGGTTAGGGTACGGCTTAGGGTACGGGTTCGGGGAGGGTTTCGGGTAGGGCGTAGGTTATGGGTTAGGGTTAGGGTTAGGGTTAGTGTTAGGGTTAGGGCTCGGTTTAGGGTACGGGTTAGGATTAGGGTACGCGTTAGTGTTAGGGTAGGGTTTACGGTTAGGGTACGCGATAGGGTGAGGTTAGTTATTAAACCTATCCCACTCTCTAGATACCCCTTAGCACGTAAAGGAATATTATTTGGGGGTCTAGCCATGGAGAAGAGTTTAGACACTAGGAGAAGATAAGGAACACACCGATTATCAAGAAATCACATTAGGATTCTCTTTTTAACCTGTTCCTTAAAACACTATTGCTTAGGAAAGCTATTGGAGGCAGAAGCAGTCAAGGGTAGCTTAGGGTTAGGGTTAGGGTTAGGGTGAGGTTTAGGGTACGGCTTAGGGTACGGGTTCAGGGAGGGGTTCGGGTAGGGCGTAGGGTATGGGTTAGGGTTAGGGTTAGGGTTAGTGTTAGGGTTAGGGCTCGGTGTAGGGTACGGGTTAGGATTAGGGTACGCATTAGGGTTAGGGTAGGGGTTAGGGTTAGTGTACGCGTTAGGGTGAGGGTAGTTATTAAACCTATCCCACTCTCTAGATACCCCTTAGCACGTAAAGGAATATTATTTGGGGGTCCAGCCATGGAGAAGAGTTTAGACACGAGGAGAAGATAAGGAACACACCCATTATCAAGAAATCACATTAGCATTCTCTTTTTAACCTGTTCCTTAAAACACTAGTGCTTAGGAAATCTATTGGAGGCAGAAGCAGTCAAGGGTAGCTTAGGGTTAGGGTTAGGGTTAGGGTGAGGGTTAGGGTACGGCTTAGGGTACGGGTTCGGGGAGGGGTTCGGGTAGGGCGTAGGGTATGGGTTAGGGTTAGGGTTAGGGTTAGGGTTAGGGTTAGGGCTCGGTTTAGGGTACGGGTTAGGATTAGGGTACGCGTTAGTGTTAGGGTAGGGGTTAGGGTTAGGGTACGCGATAGGGTGAGGTTAGTTATTAAACCTATCCCACTCTCTAGATACCCCTTAGCACGTAAAGGAATATTATTTGGGGGTCCAGCCATGGAGAAGAGTTTAGACACTAGGAGAAGATAAGGAACACACCCATTATCAAGAAATCACATTAGGATTCTCTTTTTAACCTGTTCCTTAAAACACTAGTGCTTAGGAAATCTATTGGAGGCAGAAGCCGTCAAGGGTAGCTTAGGGTTAGGGTTAGGGTTAGGGTGAGGGGTAGGGTACGGCTTAGGGTACGGGTTCAGGGAGGGGTTCGGGTAGGGCGTAGGGTATGGGTTAGGGTTAGGGTTAGGGTTAGTGTTAGGGTTAGGGCTCGGTTTAGGGTACCGGTTAAGATTAGGGTATGCGTTAGGGTTAGGGTAGGGGTTAGGGTTAGGGTACGCGTTAGGGTGAGGGTAGTTATTAAACCTATCCCACTCTCTAGATACCCCTTATCACGTAAAGGAATATTATTTGGGGGTCCAGCCATGGAGAAGAGTTTAGACACTAGGAGAAGATAAGGAACACAACCATTATCACGAAATCACATTAGGATTCTCTTTTTAACCTGTTCCTTAAAACACTAGTGCTTAGGAAATCTATTGGAGGCAGAAGCAGTCAAGGGTAGCTTAGGGTTAGGGTTAGGGTTAGGGAGAGGGTTAGGGTACGGCTTAGGGTATGGGTTCGGGGAGGGGTTCGGGTAGGGCGTAGGGTATGGGTTAGGGTTAGGGTTAGGGTTAGTGTTAGGGTTAGGGCTCGGTTTAGGGTACGGGTTAGGATTAGGGTACGCGTTAGGGTTAGGGTAGGGGTTTGGGTTAGGGTGAGGGTAGTTATTAAACCTATCCCACTCTCTAGATACCCCTTAGCACGTAAAGGAATATTATTTGGGGGTCCAGCCATGGAGAAGAGTTTAGACACGAGGAGAAGATAAGGAACACACCCATTATCAAGAAATCACATTAGGATTCTCTTTTTAACCTGTTCCTTAAAACACTATTGCTTAGGAAAGCTATTGGAGGCAGAAGCAGTCAAGGGTAGCTTAGGGTTAGGGTTAGGGTGAGGGTGAGGGTTAGGGTACGGCTTAGGGTACGGGTTCGGGGAGGGGTTCGGGTAGGGCGTAGGGTATGGGTTAGGGTTAGGGTTAGGGTTTGTGTTAGGGTTAGGGCTCGGTTTAGGGTACGGGTTAGGATTAGGGTACGAGTTAGTGTTAGGGTAGGGGTTAGGGTTAGGGTACGCGATAGGATGAGGGTAGTTATTAAACCTATCCCACTCTCTAGATACCCCTTAGCACGTAAAAGAATATTATTTGGGGGGCCAGCCATGGAGAAGAGTTTAGACACTAGGAGAAGATAAGGAACACACCCATTATCAAGAAATCACATTAGGATTCTCTTTTTAACCTGTTCCTTAAAACACTAGTGCTTAGGAAGTCTATTGGAGGCAGAAGCAGTCAAGGGTAGCTTAGGGTTAGGGTTAGGGTTAGGGTGAGGGTTAGGGTACGGCTTAGGGTACGGGTTCGGGGAGGGGTTCGGGTAGGGCGTAGGGTATGGGTTACGGTTATGTTTAGGGCTAGTGTTAGGGTTAGGGCTCGGTTTAGGGTACGGGTTAGGATTAGGGTACGCGTTAGGGTTAGGGTAGGGGTTAGGGTTAGTGTACGCATTAGGGTGAGGGTAGTTATTAAACCTATCCCACTCTCTAGATACCCCTTAGCACGTAAAGGAATATTATTTGGGGGACCAGCCATGGAGAAGAGTTTAGACACGAGGAGAAGATAAGGAACACACCCATTATCAAGAAATCACATTAGGATTCTCTTTTTAACCTGTTCCTTAAAACACTAGTGCTTAGGAAATCTATTGGAGGCAGAAGCCGTCAAGGGTAGCTTAGGGTTAGGGTTAGGGTTAGGGTGAGGGTTAGGGTACGGCTTAGGGTACGGGTTCGGGGAGGGTTTCGGGTAGGGCGTAGGTTATGGGTTAGGGTTAGGGTTAGGGTTAGTGTTAGGGTTAGGGCTCGGTTTAGGGTACGGGTTAGGATTAGGGTACGCGTTAGTGTTAGGGTAGGGTTTACGGTTAGGGTACGCGATAGGGTGAGGTTAGTTATTAAACCTATCCCACTCTCTAGATACCCCTTAGCACGTAAAGGAATATTATTTGGGGGTCCAGCCATGGAGAAGAGTTTAGACACTAGGAGAAGATGAGGAACACACCCATTATCAAGAAATCACATTAGGATTCTCTTTTTAACCTGTTCCTTAAAACACTAGTGCTTAGGAAATCTATTGGAGGCAGAAGCAGTCAAGGGTAGCTTAGGGTTTGGGTTAGGGTTAGGGTGAGGGTTAGGGTACGGCTTAGGGTACGGTTTCGGGGAGGGGTAAGGGTAGGGCGTAGGGTATGTGTTAGGGTTAGGGTTAGGGCTAGTGTTAGGGTTAGGGCTCGGTTTAGGGTACGGGTTAGGATTAGGGTACGAGTTAGGGTTAGGGTAGGGGTTAGGGTTAGTGTACGCATTAGGGTGAGGGTAGTTATTGAACCTATCCCACTCTCTAGATACCCCTTAGCACGTAAAGGAATATTATTTGGGGGTCCAGCCATGGAGAAGAGTTTAGACACTAGGAGAAGATAAGGAACACAACCATTATCAAGAAATCACATTAGGATTCTCTTTTTAACCTGTTCCTTAAAACACTAGTGCTTAGGAAATCTATTGGAGGCAGAAGCAGTCAAGGGTAGCTTAGGGTTAGGGTTAGGGTTAGGGTGAGGGTTAGGGTACACCTTAGGGTACGGGATCAGTGAGCGGTTCGGGTAGGGCATAGGGTATGGGTTAGGGTTAGGGTTAGGGTTAGTGTTAGGGTTAAGGCTCGGTTTAGGGTACGGGTTAGGATTAGGGTACGCGTTAGGGTTAGGGTAAGGGTTAGGGTTAGGGTACGCGATAGGGTGAGGTTAGTTATTAAACCTATCCCACTCTCTAGATACCCCTTAGCACGTAAAGGAATATTAATTAGGGGTCCAGGCATGGAGAAGAGTTTAGACCCGAGGAGAAGATAAGGAACACACCCATTATCAAGAAATCACATTAGGATTCTCTTTTTAACCTGTTCCTTAAAACACTAGTGCTTAGGAAATCTATTGGAGGCAGAAGCCATCAAGGGTAGCTTAGGGTTAGGGTTAGGATTAGGGTGAGGGGTAGGGTACGGCTTAGGGTACAGGTTCAGGGAGGGGTTCGGGTAGGGCGTAGGATATGGGTTAGGGTTAGGTTTAGGGCTAGTGTTAGGGTTAGGGCTCGGTTTAGGGTACGGGTTAGGATTAGGGTACGCGTTAGGGTTAGGGTAGGGGTTAGGGTTAGTGTACGCATTAGGGTGAGGGTAGTTATTAAAACTATCCCACTCTCTAGATACCCCTTAGCACGTAAAGGAATATTATTTGGGGGACCAGCCATGGAGAAGAGTTTAGACACGAGGAGAAGATAAGGAACACACCCATTATCAAGAAATCACATTAGGATTCTCTTTTTAACCTGTTCCTTAAAACACTAGTGCTTAGGAAATCTATTGGAGGCCGAAGCAGTCAAGGGTAGCTTAGGGTTAGGGTTAGGGTTAGGGAGAGGGTTAGGGTACGGCTTAGGGTATGGGTTTGGGGAGGGGTTCGGGTAGGGCGTAGGGTATGGGTTAGGGTTAGGGTTAGGGTTAGTGTTAGGGTTAGGGCTCGGTTTAGGGTACGGGTTAGGATTAGGCTACGCGTTAGGGTTAGGGTAGGGGTTAGGGTTAGGGTACGCGTTAGGGTGAGGATAGTTATTAAACCTATCCCACTCTCTACATACCCCGTAGCACGTAAAGGAATATTACTTGGAGGTCCAGCCATGGAGAAGAGTTAGACACGAGGAGAAGATAAGGAACACACCCATTATCAAGAAATCACATTAGAATTCTCTTTTTAACCTGTTCCTTAAAACACTAGTGCTTAGGAAATCTATTGGAGGCAGAAGCCGTCAAGGGTAGCTTAGGGTTAGGGTTAGGGTTAGGGTGAGGGTTAGAGTATGGCTTAGGGTACGGGTTCGGGGAGGGGTTCGGGTAGGGCGTAGGGTATGGGTTAGGGTTAGGGTTAGGGTTAGTGTTAGGGTTAGGGCTCGGTTTAGGGTACGGGTTAGGATTAGGGTACGCATTAGGGTTAGGGTAGGTGTTAGGGTTAGTGTACGCGTTAGGGTGAGGGTAGTTATTAAACCTATCCCAATCTCTAGATACCCCTTAGAACGTAAAGGAATATTATTTGGGGGTCCAGCCATGGAGAAGAGTTTAGACACGAGGAGAAGATAAGGAACACACCCATTATCAAGAAATCACATTAGGATTCTCTTTTTAACCTGTTCCTTAAAACACTAGTGCTTAGGAAATCTATTGGAGGCAGAAGCAGTCAAGGGTAGCTTAGGGTTAGGGTTAGGGTTAGGGTGAGGGTTAGGGTACGGCTTAGGGTACGGGTTCGGGGAGGGGTTCGTGTAGGGCGTAGGGTATGGGTTAGGGTTAGGGTTAGGGCTAGTGTTAGGGTTAGGGCTCGGTTTAGGGTACGGGTTAGGGTTAGGGTACAGCTTAGGGTACGGGTTCGGGTAGGGCGTAGGGTATGGGTTAGGGTTAGGGTTAGGGTTAGTGTTAGGGTTAGGGCTCGGTTTAGGGTATGGGTTAGGATTAGGGTACGCGTTAGTGTTAGGGTAGGGGTTACGGTTAGGGTACGTGTTAGGGTGAGGGTAGTTATTAAACCTATCCCACTCTCTAGATACCCCTTAGCACGTAAAGGAATATTATTTGGGCGTCCAGCCATGGAGAAGAGTTTAGACACGAGGAGAAGATAAGGAACACACCCATTATCACGAAATCACATTAGGATTCTCTTTTTAACCTGTTCCTTAAAACACTAGTGTTTAGGAAATCTATTGGAGGCAGAAGCAGTCAAGGGTAGCTTAGGGTTAGTGTTAGGGTTAGGGTGAGGGTTAGAGTATGGCTTAGGGTACGGGTTCGGGGAGGGGTTCGGGTAGGGCGTAGGGTATGGGTTAGGGTTAGGGTTAGGGTTAGTGTTAGGGTTAGGGCTCGGTTTAGGGTATGGGTTAGGATTAGGGTACGCGTTAGTGTTAGGGTAGGGGTTACGGTTAGGGTACGTGTTAGGGTGAGGGTAGTTATTAAACCTATCCCACTCTCTAGATACCCCTTAGCACGTAAAGGAATATTATTTGGGGGTCCAGCCATGGAGAAGAGTTTAGACACGAGGAGAAGATAAGGAACACTCCCATTATCAAGAAATCACATTAGGATTCTCTTTTTAACCTGTTCCTTAAAACACTAGTGCTTAGGAAATCTATAGCAGGCAGAAGCCGTCAAGGGTAGCTCAGGGTTAGGGTTAGGGTTAGGGTGAGGGTTAGGGTACGGCTTAGGGTACGGGTTCGGGGAGGGGTTCGGGTAGGGCGTATGGTATGGGTTAGGGTTAGGGTTAGTGTTAGGGTTAGGGCTCGGTTTAGGGTACGGGTTAGGATTAGGGTACGCGTTAGGGTTAGGGTAGGGCTTAGGGTTAGTGTACGCGTTAGGGTGAGGGTAGTTACTAAACCTTTCCCACTCTCTAGATACCCCTTAGCACGTAAAGGAATATTATTTGGGGGTCCAGCCATGGAGAAGAGTTTAGACACTAGGAGAAAATAAGGAACACACCCATTATCACGAAATCACATTAGGATTCTCTTTTTAACCTGTTCCTTAAAACACTAGTGCTTAGGAAATCTATTGGAGGCAGAAGCAGTCAAGGGTAGCTTAGGGTTAGGGTTAGGGTTAGGGTGAGGGTTAGGGTACGGCTTAGGGTACGGGTTCGGGGAGGGGTTCGGGTAGGGCGTAGGGTATGGGTTAGGGTTAGGGTTAGGGCTAGTGTTACGGTTAGGGCTCGGTTTAGGGTACGGGTTAGGATAAGGGTACGTGTTAGGGTTAGGTTAGGGGTTAGGGTTAGGGTTCGCGTTAGGGTGAGGTTAGTTATTAAACCTATCCCACTCTCTAGATACCCCTTAGCACGTAAAGGAATATTATTTGGGGGTCCAGCCATGGAGAAGAGTTTAGACACTAGGAGAAGATAAGGAACACACCCATTATCAAGAAATCACATTAGGATTCTCTTTTTAACCTGTTCCTTAAAACACTAGTGCTTAGGAATTCTATTGGAGGCCGAAGCAATCAATGGTAGCTTAGGGTTAGGGTTAGGGTTACGGTGAAGGTTAGGGTACGGCTTAGGGTACGGGTTCGGGGAGGGGTTCGGGTAGGGCGTAGGGTATGGTTTAGGGTTAGGGTTAGGGTTAGTGTTAGGGTTAGGGCTCTGTTTAGGGTACGGGTTAGGATTAGGGTACGCGTTAGTGTTAGGGTAGGGGTTAGGGTTAGGGTACGCTTTAGGGTGAGTGTAGTTATTAAACCTATCCCACTCTCTAGATACCCCTTAGCACGTAAAGGAATATTATTTGGGGGTCCAGCCATGGAGAAGAGTTTAGACACTAGGAGAAGATAAGGAACACACCCATTATCAAGAAATCACATTAGGATTCTCTTTTTAACCTGTTCCTTAAAACACTAGTGCTTAGGAAGTCTATTGGAGGCAGAAGCAGTCAAGGGTAGCTTAGGGTTAGGGTTAGGGTTAGGGTGAGTGTTAGGGTACGGCTTAGGGTACGGGTTCGGGGAGGGGTTCGGGTAGGGCGAAGGGTATGGGTTAGGGTTAGGGTTAGGGCTAGTGTTAGGGTTAGGGTACGGGTTAGGATTAGGGTACGCGTTAGGGTTAGGGTAGGGGTTAGGGTTAGTGTACGCATTAGGGTGAGGGTAGTGATTTAACCTATCCCACTCTCTAGATACCCATTAGCACGTAAAGGAATATTATTTGGGGGTCCAGCCATGGAGAAGAGTTTAGACACTAGGAGAAGATAAGGAACACACCCATTATCAAGAAATCACATTAGGATTCTCTTTTTAACCTGTTTCTTAAAACACTAGTGTTTAGGAAATCTATTGGAGGCAGAAGCTGTCAAGGGTAGCTTAGGGTTAGGGTTAGGGTTAGGGTACGGCTTAGTGTACGGGTTCGGGGAGGGGTTCGGGTAGGGCGTAGGGTATGGGTTAGGGTTAGAGTTAGGGTTAGGGCTCGGTTCAGGGTTCGGGTTAGGATTAGGGTACGCGTTAGGGTTAGGGTAGGTGTTAGGGTTAGGGTACGCGATAGGGTGAGGTTAGTTATTAAACCTATCCCACTCTCTAGATACCCCTTAGCACGTAAAGGAATATTAATTGGGGGTCCAGCAATGGAGAAGAGTTTAGACACGAGGAGAAGATAAGGAACACACCCATTATCAAGAAATCACATTAGGATTCTCTTTTTAACCTGTTCCTTAAAACACTAGTGCTTAGGAAATCTATTGGAGGCAGAAGCCGTCAAGCGTAGCTTAGGGTTAGGGTTAGGATTAGGGTGAGGGGTAGGGTACGGCTTAGGGTACAGGTTCAGGGAGGGGTTCGGGTAGGGCGTAGGGTATGGGTTAGGGTTAGGGTTAGGGTTAGTGTTAGGGTTAGGGCTCGGTTTAGCGTACGGGTTAGGATTAGGGTACGCATTAGGGTTAGGGTAGGGGTTAGGGTTAGTGTACGCATTAGGGTGAGGGTAGTTATTAAACCTATCACACTCTCTAGATACCCCTTAGCACGTAAAGGAATATTATTTGGGGGTCCAGCCATGGAGAAGAGTTTAGACACGAGGAGAAGATAAGGAACACACCCATTATCAAGAAATCACATTAGGATTCTCTTTTTAACCTGTTCCTTAAAACACTAGTGCTTAGGAAATCTATTGGAGGCAGAAGCAGTCAAGGGTAGCTTAGGGTTAGGGTTAGGGTTAGGGTGAGGGTTAGGGTACGGCTTAGGGTACGGGTTCGGGGAGGGGTTCGGGTAGGGCGTAGGGTATGGGTTAGGGTTAGGGTTAGGATTAGTGTTAGGGTTAGGGCTCGGTTTAGGGTACGGGTTAGGATTAGGGTACGCATTAGGGTTAGGGTGGGGGTTAGGGTTAGGGTACGCGATAGGGTGAGGTTAGTTATTAAACCTATCCCACTCTCTAGATACCCCTTAGCACGTAAAGGAATATTATTTGGGGGTCCAGCCATGGAGAAGAGTTTAGACTCGAGGAGAAGATAAGGAACATACCCATTATCAAGAAATCACATTAGGATTCTCTTTTTAACCTGTTCCTTAAAACACTAGTGCTTAGGAAATCTATTGGAGGCAGAAGCCGTCAAGGGTAGCTTAGGGTTAGGGTGAGGGGTAGGGTACGGCTTAGGGTATGGGTTCAGGGAGGGGTTCGGGTAGGGCGTAGGGTATGGGTTAGGGTTAGGGTTAGGGCTAGTGTTACGGTTAGGGCTCGGTTTAGGGTACGGGTTAGGATAAGGGTACGTGTTAGGGTTAGGGTAGGGGTTAGGGTTAGGGTACGCGTTAGGGTGAGGTTAGTTATTAAACCTATCCCACTCTCTAGATACCCCTTAGCACGTAAAGGAATATTATTTGGGGGTCCAGCCATGGAGAAGAGTTTAGAAACTAGGAGAAGATAAGGAACACACCCATTATCAAGAAATCACATTAGGATTCTCTTTTTAACCTGTTCCTTAAAACACTAGTGCTTAGGAATTCTATTGGAGGCCGAAGCAATCAATGGTAGCTTAGGGTTAGGGTTAGGGTTACGGTGAAGGTTAGGGTACGGCTTAGGGTACGGGTTCGTGGAGGGGTTCGGGTAGGGCGTAGGGTATGGGTTAGGGTTAGGGTTAGGGTTAGTGTTAGGGTTAGGGCTCTGTTTAGGGTATGGGTTAGGATTAGGGTACGCGTTAGTGTTAGGGTAGGGGTTAGGGTTAGGGTACGCTTTAGGGTGAGGGTAGTTATTAAACCTATCCCACTCTCTAGATACCCCTTAGCACGTAAAGGAATATTATTTGGGGGTCCGGCCATGGAGAAGAGTTTAGACACTAGGAGAAGATAAGGAACACACCCATTATCAAGAAATCACATTAGGATTCTCTTTTTAACCTGTTCCTTAAAACACTAGTGCTTAGGAAGTCTATTGGAGGCAGAAGCAGTCAAGGGTAGCTTAGGGTTAGGGTTAGGGTTAGGGTGAGGGTTAGGGTACGGCTTAGGGTACGGGTTCGGGTAGGGCGAAGGGTATGGGTTAGCGTTAGGGTTAGGGCTAGTGTTAGGGTTAGGGCTCGGTTTAGGGTACGGGTTAGGATTAGGGTACGCGTTAGGGTTAGGGTAGGGGTTAGGGATAGTGTACGCATTAGGGTGAGGGTAGTTATTAAACCTATCCCACTCTCTAGATACCCCTTAGCACGTAAAGGAATATTATTTGGGGGTCCAGCCATGGAGAAGAGTTTAGACACTAGGAGAAGATAAGGAACACACCCATTATCAAGAAATCACATTAGGATTCTCTTTTTAACCTGTTGCTTAAAACACTAGTGTTTAGGAAATCTATTGGAGGCAGAAGCTGTCAAGGGTAGCTTAGGGTTAGGGTTAGGGTTAGGGTACGGCTTAGTGTACGGGTTCGGGGAGGGGTTCGGGTAGGGCGTAGGGTATGGGTTAGGGTTAGAGTTAGGGTTAGGGCTCGGTTCAGGGTTCGGGTTAGGATTAGGGTACGCGTTAGGGTTAGGGTAGGTGTTAGGGTTAGGGTACGCGATAGGGTGAGGTTAGTTATTAAACCTATCCCACTCTCTAGATACCCCTTAGCACGTAAAGGAATATTAATTGGGGGTCCAGCAATGGAGAAGAGTTTAGACACGAGGAGAAGATAAGGAACACACCCATTATCAAGAAATCACATTAGGATTCTCTTTTTAACCTGTTCCTTAAAACACTAGTGCTTAGGAAATCTATTGGAGGCAGAAGCCGTCAAGGGTAGCTTAGGGTTAGGGTTAGGATTAGGGTGAGTGGTAGGGTACGGCTTAGGGTACAGGTTCAGGGAGGGGTTCGGGTAGGGCGTAGGGTATGGGTTAGGGTTAGGGTTAGGGTTATTGTTAGGTTTAGGGCTCGGTTTAGCGTACGAGTTAGGATTAGGGTACGCATTAGGGTTAGGGTAGGGGTTAGGGTTAGTGTACGCATTAGGGTGAGGGTAGTTATTAAACCTATCACACTCTCTAGATACCCCTTAGCACGTAAAGGAATATTATTTGGGGGTCCAGCCATGGAGAAGAGTTTAGACACGAGGAGAAGATAAGGAACACACCCATTATCAAGAAATCACATTAGGATTCTCTTTTTAACCTGTTCCTTAAAACACTAGTGCTTAGGAAATCTATTGGAGGCAGAAGCAGTCAAGGGTAGCTTAGGGTTAGGGTTAGGGTTAGGGTGAGGGTTAGGGTACGGCTTAGGGTACGGGTTCGGGGAGGGGTTCGGGTAGGGCGTAGGGTATGGGTTAGGGTTAGGGTTAGGATTAGTGTTAGGGTTAGGGCTCGGTTTAGGGTACGGGTTAGGATTAGGGTACGCGTTAGGGTTAGGGTGGGGGTTAGGGTTAGGGTACGCGATAGGGTGAGGTTAGTTATTAAACCTATCCCACTCTCTAGATACCCCTTAGTACGTAAAGGAATATTATTTGGGGGTCCAGCCATGGAGAAGAGTTTAGACTCGAGGAGAAGATAAGGAACACACCCATTATCAAGAAATCACATTAGGATTCTCTTTTTAACCTGTTCCTTAAAACACTAGTGCTTAGGAAATCTATTGGAGGCAGAAGCCGTCAAGGGTAGCTTAGGGTTAGGGTGAGGGGTAGGGTACGGCTTAGGGTATGGGTTCAGGGAGGGGTTCGGGTAGGGCGTAGGGTATGGGTTAGGGTTAGGGTTAGGGTTAGTGTTAGGGTTAGGGCTCGGTTTAGGGTACGGGTTAAGATTAGGGTATGCGTTAGGGTTAGGGTAGGGGTTAGGGTTAGTGTACGCGTTAGGGTGAGGGTAGTTATTAAACCTATCCCACTCTCTAGATACCCCTTAGCACGTAAAGGTATATTATTTGGGGGTCCAGCCATGGAGAAGAGTTTAGACACGAGGAGAAGATAAGGAACACACCCATTATCAAGAAATCACATTAGATTTCTCTTTTTAACCTGTTCCTTAAAACACTAGTGCTTAGGAAATCTATTGGAGGCAGAAGCAGTCAAGGGTAGCTTAGGGTTAGGGTTAGGGTTAGGGTGAGGGTTAGGGTACGGCTTAGGGTACGGGTTCAGGGAGGGGTTCGGGTAGGGCGTAGGGTATGGGTTAGGGTTAGGGTTAGGGTTAGTGTTAGGGTTAGGGCTCGGTTTAGGGTACGGGTTAGGATTAGGGTACGCGTTAGTGTTAGGGAAGGGGTTAGGGTTAGGGTACGCTTTAGGGTGAGGGTAGTTATTAAACCTATCCCACTCTCTAGATACCCCTTAGCACGTAAAGGAATATTATTTGGGGGTCCAGCCATGGAGAAGAGTTTAGACACTAGGAGAAGATAAGGAACACACCCATTATCAAGAAATCACATTAGGATTCTCTTTTTAACCTGTTCCTTAAAACACTAGTGCTTAGGAAGTCTATTGGAGGCAGAAGCAGTCAAGGGTAGCTTAGGGTTAGGGTTAGGGTTAGGGTGAGGGTTAGGGTACGGCTTAGGGTACGGGTTCGGGGAGGGGTTCGGGTAGGGCGAAGGGTATGGGTTAGGGTTAGGGTTAGGGCTAGTGTTAGGGTTAGGGCTCGGTTTAGGGTACGGGTTAGGATTAGGGTACGCGTTAGGGTTAGGGTAGGGGTTAGGGTTAGTGTACGCATTAGGGTGAGGGTAGTTATTAAACCTATCCCACTCTCTAGATACCCCTTAGCACGTAAAGGAATATTATTTGGGGGTCCAGCCATGGAGAAGATTTTAGACTCGAGGAGAAGATAAGGAACACACCCATTATCAAGAAATCACATTAGGATTCTCTTTTTAACCTGTTCCTTAAAACACTAGTGCTTAGGAAATCTATTGGAGGCAGAAGCCGTGAAGGGTAGCTTAGGGTTAGGGTGAGGGGTAGGGTACGGCTTAGGGTATGGGTTCAGGGAGGGGTTCGGGTAGGGCGTAGGGTATGGGTTAGGGTTAGGGTTAGGGTTAGTGTTAGGGTTAGGGCTCGGTTTAGGGTACGGGTTAAGATTAGGGTATGCGTTAGGGTTAGGGTAGGGGTTAGGGTTAGTGTACGCGTTAGGGTGAGGGTAGTTATTAAACCTATCCCACTCTCTAGATACCCCTTAGCACGTAAAGGAATATTATTTGGGGGTCCAGCCATGGAGAAGAGTTTAGACACGAGGAGAAGATAAGGAACACACCCATTATCAAGAAATCACATTAGATTTCTCTTTTTAACCTCTTCCTTAAAACACTAGTGCTTAGGAAATCTATTGGAGGCAGAAGCAGTCAAGGGTAGCTTAGGGTTAGGGTTAGGGTTAGGGTGAGGGTTAGGGTACGGCTTAGGGTACGGGTTCAGGGAGGGGTTCGGGTAGGGCGTAGGGTATGGGTTAGGTTTAGGGTTAGGGTTAGTGTTAGGGTTAGGGCTCGGTTTAGGGTACGGGTTAGGATTAGGGTACGCGTTAGTGTTAGGGAAGGGGTTAGGGTTAGGGTACGCGACAGGGTGAGGTTAGTTATTAAAACTATCCCACTCTCTAGATACCCCTTAGCACGTAAAGGAATATTATTTTGGGGTCCAGCCATGGAGAAGAGTTTAGACACTAGGAGAAGATATGGAACACACCCATTATCAAGATATCACATTAGGATTCTCTTTTTAACCTGTTCCTTAAAACACTAGTGCTTAGGAATTCTATTGGAGGCAGAAGCAGTCAAGGGTAGCTTAGGGTTAGGGTTAGGGTTAGGGTGAGGGTTAGGGTACGGCTTAGGGTACGGGTTCGGGGAGGGGATCTGGTAGGGCGTAGGGTATGGGGTAGGGTTAGGGTTAGGGCTAGTGTTAGGGTTAGGGCTCGGTTTAGGGTAC
>NW_026646209.1:95000-117271 GCF_949987535.1 Balaenoptera acutorostrata
AGGCAGAAGCTGTCAAGGGTAGCTTAGGGTTAGGGTTAGGATTAGGGTGAGGGTTAGGGTACGGCTTAGGGTACGGGTTCGGGGAGGGGTTCGGGTAGGGCGAAGGGTATGGGTTAGGGTTAGGGTTAGGGCTAGTGTTAGGGTTAGGGCTCGGTTTAGGGTACGCGTTAGGGTTAGGGTAGGGGTTAGGGTTAGTGTACGCATTAGGGTGAGGGTAGTTATTAAACCTATCCCACTCTCTAGATACCCCTTAGCACGTAAAGGAATATTAATTGGGGGTCCAGCAATGGAGAAGAGTTTAGACACGAGGAGAAGATAAGGAACACACCCATTATCAAGAAATCACATTAGGATTCTCTTTTTAACCTGTTCCTTAAAACACTAGTGCTTAGGAAATCTATTGGAGGCAGAAGCCGTCAAGGGTAGCTTAGGGTTAGGGTTAGGGTTAGGGTACGGCGTAGTGTACGGGTTCGGGGAGGGGTTCGGGTAGGGCGTAGGGTATGGGTTAGGGTTAGAGTTAGGGTTAGGGCTCGGTTCAGGGTTCGGGTTAGGATTAGGGTACGCGTTAGGGTTAGGGTAGGTGTTAGGGTTAGGGTACGCGATAGGGTGAGGTTAGTTATTAAACCTATCCCATTCTCTAGATACCCCTTAGCACGTAAAGGAATATTAATTGGGGGTCCAGCAATGGAGAAGAGTTTAGACACGAGGAGAAGATAAGGAACACACCCATTATCAAGAAATCACATTAGGATTCTCTTTTTAACCTGTTCCTTAAAACACTAGTGCTTAGGAAATCTATTGGAGGCAGAAGCCGTCAAGGGTAGCTTAGGGTTAGGGTGAGGGGTAGGGTACGGCTTAGGGTATGGGTTCAGGGAGGGGTTCGGGTAGGGCGTAGGGTATGGGTTAGGGTTAGGGTTAGGGTTAGTGTTAGGGTTAGGGCTCGGTTTAGGGTACGGGTTAAGATTAGGGTATGCGTTAGGGTTAGGGTAGGGGTTAGGGTTAGTGTACGCGTTAGGGTGAGTGTAGTTATTAAACCTATCCCACTCTCTAGATACCCCTTAGCACGTAAAGGAATATTATTTGGGGGTCCAGCCATGGAGAAGAGTTTAGACACGAGGAGAAGATAAGGAACACAACCATTATCAAGAAATCACATTAGATTTCTCTTTTTAACCTGTTCCTTAAAACACTAGTGCTTAGGAAATCTATTGGAGGCAGAAGCAGTCAAGGGTAGCTTAGGGTTAGGGTTAGGGTTAGGGTGAGGGTTAGGGTACGGGTTCAGGGAGGGGTTCGGGTAGGGCGTAGGGTATGGGTTAGGGTTAGGGTTAGGGTTAGTGTTAGGTTTAGGGCTCGGTTTAGGGTACGGGTTAGGATTAGGGTACTCGTTAGTGTTAGGGAAGGGGTTAGGGTTAGGGTACGCGACAGGGTGAGGTTAGTTATTAAAACTATCCCACTCTCTAGATACCCCTTAGCACGTAAAGGAATATTATTTTGGGGTCCAGCCATGGAGAAGAGTTTAGACACTAGGAGAAGATAAGGAACACACCCATTATCAAGATATCACATTAGGATTCTCTTTTTAACCTGTTCCTTAAAACACTAGTGCTTAGGAATTCTATTGGAGGCAGAAGCAGTCAAGGGTAGCTTAGGGTTAGGGTTAGGGTTAGGGTGAGGGTTAGGGTACGGCTTAGGGTACGGGTTCGGGGAGGGGATCGGGTAGGGCGTAGGGTATGGGGTAGGGTTAGGGTTAGGGCTAGTGTTAGGGTTAGGGCTCGGTTTAGGGTACGGGTTAGGATTAGGGTACGCGTTAGGGTTACGGTAGGGGTTAGGGTTAGTGTACGCATTAGGGTGAGGGTAGTTATTAAACCTATCCCACTCTCTAGATACCCATTAGCACGTAAAGGAATATTATTTGGGGGTCCAGCCATGGAGAAGAGTTTAGACACTAGGAGAAGATAAGGAACACACCCATTATCAAGAAATCACATTAGGATTCTCTTTTTAACCTGTTCCTTAAAACACTAGTGTTTAGGAAATCTATTGGAGGCAGAAGCAGTCAAGGGTAGCTTAGGGTTAGGGTGAGGGTTAGGGTATGGCTTAGTGTACGGGTTCGGGTAGGGGTTCGGGTAGGGCGTAGGGTATGGGTTAGGGTTAGGGTTAGGGTTTGGGCTCGGTTCAGGGTTCGGGTTAGGATTAGGGTACGCGTTAGGGTTAGGGTAGGTGTTAGGGTTAGGGTACGCGATAGGGTGAGGTTAGTTATTAAACCTATCCCACTCTCTAGATACCCCTTAGCACGTAAAGGAATATTAATTGGGGGTCCAGCCATGGAGAAGAGTTTAGACACGAGGAGAAGATAAGGAACACACCCATTATCAAGAAATCCCATTAGGATTCTCTTTTTAACCTGTTCCTTAAAACACTAGTGCTTAGGAAATCTATTGGAGGCAGAAACTGTCAAGGGTAGCTTAGGGTTAGGGTTAGGATTAGGGTGAGGGGTAGGGTACGGCTTAGGGTACAGGTTCTGGGAGGGGTTCGGGTAGGGCGTACGGTATGGTTTAGGGTTAGGGTTAGGGTTAGTGTTAGGGTTAGGGCTCGGTTTAGGGTACGGGTTAGGATTAGGGTACGCGTTAGGTTTAGGGTAGGGGTTAGGGTTAGTGTACGCATTAGGGTGAGGTTAGTTATTAAACCTATCACACTCTCTAGATACCCCTTAGCACGTAAAGGAATATTATTTGGGGGTCCAGCCATGGAGAAGATTTTAGACACGAGGAGAAGATAAGGAACACACCCATTATCAAGAAATCACATTAGGATTCTCTTTTTAACCTGTTCCTTAAAACACTAGTGCTTAGGAAGTCTATTGGAGGCAAATGCAGTCAAGGGTAGCTTAGGGTTAGGGTTAGGGTTAGGGTGAGGGTTAGGGTACGGCTTAGGGTACGGGTTCGGGGAGGGGTTCGGGTAGGGTGTAGGGTATGGGTTAGGGTTAGGGTTAGGGCTAGTGTTAGGGTTAGGGCTCGGTTTAGGATACTGGTTAGGATTAGGGTACGCGTTAGGGTTAGGGTAGGGGTTAGGGTTAGTGTACGCATTAGGGTGAGGGTAGTTATTATACCTATCCCACTCTCTAGATACCCCTTAGCACGTAAAGGAATATTATTTGGGGGTCCAGCCATGGAGAAGAGTTTAGTCACTAGGAGAAGATAAGGAACACACCCATTATCAAGAAATCACATTAGGATTCTCTTTTTAACCTGTTCCTTAAAACACTAGTGCTTAGGAAATCTATTGGAGGCAGAAGCAGTCAAGGGTAGCTTAGGGTTAGGTATAGGGTTAGGGTACAGCTTAGGGTACGGGTTCGGGTAGGGCGTAGGGTATGGGTTAGGGTTAGGGTTAGGGTTAGTGTTAGGGTTAGGGCTCGGTTTAGGGTATGGGTTAGGATTAGGATACGCGTTAGTGTTAGGGTAGGGGTTACGGTTAGGGTACGTGTTAGGGTGAGGGTAGTTATTAAACCTATCCCACTCTCTAGATACCCCTTAGCACGTAAAGGAATATTATTTGGGCGTCCAGCCAAGGAGAAGAGTTTAGACACGAGGAGAAGATAAGGAACACACCCATTATCACGAAATCACATTAGGATTCTCTTTTTAACCTGTTCCTTAAAACACTAGTGTTTAGGAAATCTATTGGAGGCAGAAGCAGTCAAGGGTAGCTTAGGGTTAGGGTTAGGGTTAGGGTGAGGATTAGAGTATGGCTTAGGGTATGGGTTCGGGGAGGGGTTCGGGTAGGGCGTAGGGTATGGGTTAGGGTTAGGGTTAGGGTTAGTGTTAGGGTTAGGGCTCGGTTTAGGGTATGGGTTAGGATTAGGGTACGCGTTAGTGTTAGGGTAGGGGTTACGGTTAGGGTACGTGTTAGGGTGAGGGTAGTTATTAAACCTATCCCACTCTCTAGATACCCCTTAGCACGTAAAGGAATATTATTTGGGGGTCCAGCCATGGAGAAGAGTTTAGACACTAGGAGAAGATAAGGAACACACCCATTATCACGAAATCACATTAGGATTCTCTTTTTAACCTGTTCCTTAAAGCACTAGTGCTTAGGAAATCTATTGCAGGCAGAAGCCGTCAAGGGTAGCTCAGGGTTAGGGTTAGGGTTAGGGTGAGGGTTAGGGTACGGCTTAGGGTACGGGTTCGGGGAGGGGTTCGGGTAGGGCGTAGGGTATGGGTTAGGGTTAGGGTTAGTGTTAGGGTTAGGGCTCGGTTTAGGGTACGGGTTAGGATTAGGGTACGCGTTAGTGTTAGGGTAGGGCTTAGGGTTAGTGTATGCGTTAGGGTGAGGGTAGTTATTAAACCTTTCCCACTCTCTAGATACCCCTTAGCACGTAAAGGAATATTATTTGGGGGTCCAGCCATGGAGAAGAGTTTAGACACTAGGAGAAGATAAGGAACACACCCATTATCACGAAATCACATTAGGATTCTCTTTTTAACCTGTTCCTTAAAACACTAGTGCTTAGGAAATCTATTGGAGGCAGAAGCATTCAAGGGTAGCTTAGGGTTAGGGTTAGGGTTAGGGTGAGGGTTAGGGTACGGCTTAGGGTACGGGTTCGGGGAGGGGTTCGGGTAGGGCGTAGGGTATGGGTTAGGGTTAGGGTTAGCGCTAGTGTTACGGTTAGGGCTCGGTTTAGGGTACGGGGTAGGATAAGTGTACGTGTTTGGGTTAGGGTAGGGGTTAGGGTTAGGGTACGCGTTAGGGTGAGGGTAGTTATTAAACCTATCCCACTCTCTAGATACCCCTTAGCACGTAAAGGAATATTATTTGGGGGTCCAGCCATGGAGAAGAGTTTAGACACTAGGAGAAGATAAGGAACACACCCATTATCAAGAAATCACATTAGGATTCTCTTTTTAACCTGTTCCTTAAAACACTAGTGCTTAGGAATTCTATTGGAGGCCGAAGCAATCAATGGTAGCTTAGGGTTAGGGTTAGGGTTACGGTGAAGGTTAGGGTACGGCTTAGGGTACGGGTTCGGGGAGGGGTTCGGGTAGGGCGTAGGGTATGATTTAGGGTTAGGGTTAGGGTTAGTGTTAGGGTTAGGGCTCGGTTTAGGGTACGGGTTAGGATTAGGGTACGCGTTAGGGTTAGGGTAGGGGTTAGGGTTAGGGTACGCTTCAGGGTGAGGGTAGTTATTAAACCTATCCCACTCTCTAGATACCCCTTAGCACGTAAAGGAATATTATTTGGGGGTCCAGCCATGGAGAAGAGTTTAGACACTAGGAGAAGATAAGGAACACACCCATTATCAAGAAATCACATTAGGATTCTCTTTTTAACCTGTTCCTTAAAACACTAGTGCTTAGGAAGTCTATTGGAGGCAGAAGCTGTCAAGTGTAGCTTAGGGTTAGGGTTAGGGTTAGGGTACGGCTTAGTGTACGGGTTCGGGGAGGGGTTCGGGTAGGGCGTAGGGTATGGGTTAGGGTTAGAGTTAGGGTTAGGGCTCGGTTCAGGGTTCGGGTTAGGATTAGGGTACGCGTTAGGGTTAGGGTAGGTGTTAGGGTTAGGGTACGCGATAGGGTGAGGTTAGTTATTAAACCTATGCCATTCTCTAGATACCCCTTAGCACGTAAAGGAATATTAATTGGGGGTCCAGCAATGGAGAAGAGTTTAGACACGAGGAGAAGATAAGGAACACACCCATTATCACGAAATCACATTAGGATTCTCTTTTTAACCTGTTCCTTAAAACACTAGTGTTTAGGAAATCTATTGGAGGCAGAAGCAGTCAAGGGTAGCTTAGGGTTAGGGTTAGGGTTAGGGTGAGGATTAGAGTATGGCTTAGGGTACGGGTTCGGGGAGGGGTTCGGGTAGGGCGTAGGGTATGGGTTAGGGTTAGGGTTAGGGTTAGTGTTAGGGTTAGGGCTCGGTTTAGGGTATGGGTTAGGATTAGGGTACGCGTTAGTGTTAGGGTAGGGGTTACGGTTAGGGTACGTGTTAGGGTGAGGGTAGTTATTAAACCTATCCCACTCTCTAGATACCCCTTAGCACGTAAAGGAATATTATTTGGGGGTCCAGCCATGGAAAAGAGTTTAGACACGAGGAGAAGATAAGGAACACACCCATTATCAAGAAATCACATTAGGATTCTCTTTTTAACCTGTTCCTTAAAGCACTAGTGCTTAGGAAATCTATTGCAGGCAGAAGCCGTCAAGGGTAGCTCAGGGTTAGGGTTAGGGTTAGGGTGAGGGTTAGGGTACGGCTTAGGGTACGGGTTCGGGGAGGGGTTCGGTAGGGCGTAGGGTATGGGTTAGGGTTAGGGTTAGTGTTAGGGTTAGGGCTCGGTTTAGGGTACAGGTTAGGATTAGGGTACGCGTTAGTGTTAGGGTAGGGCTTAGGGTTAGTGTATGCGTTAGGGTGAGGGTAGTTATTAAACCTTTCCCACTCTCTAGATACCCCTTAGCACGTAAAGGAATATTATTTGGGGGTCCAGCCATGGAGAAGAGTTTAGACACTAGGAGAAGATAAGGAACACACCCATTATCACGAAATCACATTAGGATTCTCTTTTTAAACTGTTCCTTAAAACACTAGTGCTTAGGAAATCTATTGGAGGCAGAAGCATTCAAGGGTAGCTTAGGGTTAGGGTTAGGGTTAGGGTGAGGGTTAGGGTACGGCTTAGGGTACGGGTTCGGGGAGGGGTTCGGGTAGGGCGTAGGGTATGGGTTAGGGTTAGGGTTAGTGCTAGTGTTACGGTTAGGGCTCGGTTTAGGTTACGGGGTAGGATAAGTGTACGTGTTTGGGTTAGGGTAGGGGTTAGGGTTAGGGTACGCGTTAGGGTGAGGGTAGTTATTAAACCTATCCCACTCTCTAGATACCCCTTAGCACGTAAAGGAATATTATTTGGGGGTCCAGCCATGGAGAAGAGTTTAGACACTAGGAGAAGATAAGGAACACACCCATTATCAAGAAATCACATTAGGATTCTCTTTTTAACCTGTTCCTTAAAACACTAGTGCTTAGGAATTCTATTGGAGGCCGAAGCAATCAATGGTAGCTTAGGGTTAGGGTTAGGGTTACGGTGAAGGTTAGGGTACGGCTTAGGGTACGGGTTCGGGGAGGGGTTCGGGTAGGGCGTAGGGTATGATTTAGGGTTAGGGTTAGGGTTAGTGTTAGGGTTAGGGCTCGGTTTAGGGTACGGGTTAGGATTAGGGTACGCGTTAGGGTTAGGGTAGGGGTTAGGGTTAGGGTACGCTTCAGGGTGAGGGTAGTTATTAAACCTATCCCACTCTCTAGATACCCCTTAGCACGTAAAGGAATATTATTTGGGGGTCCAGCCATGGAGAAGAGTTTAGACACTAGGAGAAGATAAGGAACACACCCATTATCAAGAAATCACATTAGGATTCTCTTTTTAACCTGTTCCTTAAAACACTAGTGCTTAGGAAGTCTATTGGAGGCAGAAGCAGTCAAGGGTAGCTTAGGGTTAGGGTTAGGGTTAGGGTGAGGGTTAGGGTACGGCTTAGGGTACGGGTTCGGGGAGGGGTTCGGGTAGGGCGAAGGGTATGGGTTAGGGTTAGGGTTAGGGCTAGTGTTAGGGTTAGGGCTCGGTTTAGGGTACGCGTTAGGGTTAGGGTAGGGGTTAGGGTTAGTGTACGCATTAGGGTGAGGGTAGTTATTAAACCTATCCCACTCTCTAGATACCCATTAGCACGTAAAGGAATATTATTTGGGGGTCCAGCCATGGAGAAGAGTTTAGACACTAGGAGAAGATAAGGAACACACCCATTATCAAGAAATCACATTAGGATTCTCTTTTTAACCTGTTCCTTAAAACACTAGTGCTTAGGAAATCTATTGGAGGCAGAAGCAGTCAAGGGTAGCTTAGGGTTAGGCATAGGGTTAGGGTACAGCTTAGGGTACGGGTTCGGGTAGGGCGTAGGGTATGGGTTAGGGTTAGGGTTAGTGTTAGGGTTAGGGCTCGGTTTAGGGTATGGGTTAGGATTAGGGTACGCGTTAGTGTTAGGGTAGGGGTTACGGTTAGGGTACGTGTTAGGGTGAGGGTAGTTATTAAACCTATCCCACTCTCTAGATACCCCTTAGCACGTAAAGGAATATTATTTGGGCGTCCAGCCAAGGAGAAGAGTTTAGACACGAGGAGAAGATAAGGAACACACCCATTATCACGAAATCACATTAGGATTCTCTTTTTAACCTGTTCCTTAAAACACTAGTGCTTAGGAATTCTATTGGAGGCCGAAGCAATCAATGGTAGCTTAGGGTTACGGTTAGGGTTAGGGTGAGGATTAGAGTATGGCTTAGGGTACGGGTTCGGGGAGGGGTTCGGGTAGGGCGTAGGGTATGGGTTAGGGTTAGGGTTAGGGTTAGTGTTAGGGTTAGGGCTCGGTTTAGGGTATGGGTTAGGATTAGGGTACGCGTTAGTGTTAGGGTAGGGTTTACGGTTAGGGTACGTGTTAGGGTGAGGGTAGTTATTAAACCTATCCCACTCTCTAGATACCCCTTAGCACGTAAAGGAATATTATTTGGGGGTCCAGCCATGGAGAAGAGTTTAGACACGAGGAGAAGATAAGGAACACACCCATTATCAAGAAATCACATTAGGATTCTCTTTTTAACCTGTTCCTTAAAGCACTAGTGCTTAGGAAATCTATTGCAGGCAGAAGCCGTCAAGGGTAGCTCAGGGTTAGGGTTAGGGTTAGGGTGAGGGTTAGGGTACGGCTTAGGGTACGGGTTCGGGGAGGGGTTCGGGTAGGGCGTAGGGTATGGGTTAGGGTTAGGGTTAGTGTTAGGGTTAGGGCTCGGTTTAGGGTACGGGTTAGGATTAGGGTACGCGTTAGGGTTAGGGTAGGGGTTAGGGTTAGGGTACGCTTCAGGGTGAGGGTAGTTATTAAACCTATCCCACTCTCTAGATACCCCTTAGCACGTAAAGGAATATTATTTGGGGGTCCAGCCATGGAGAAGAGTTTAGACACTAGGAGAAGATAAGGAACACACCCATTATCAAGATATCACATTAGGATTCTCTTTTTAACCTGTTCCTTAAAACACTAGTGCTTAGGAAGTCTATTGGAGGCAGAAGCAGTCAAGGGTAGCTTAGGGTTAGGGTTAGGGTTAGGGTGAGGGTTAGGGTACGGCTTAGGGTACGGGTTCGGGGAGGGGTTCGGGTAGGGCGAAGGGTATGGGTTAGGGTTAGGGTTAGGGCTAGTGTTAGGGTTAGGGCTCGGTTTAGGGTACGCGTTAGGGTTAGGGTAGGGGTTAGGGTTAGTGTACGCATTAGGGTGAGGGTAGTTATTAAACCTATCCCACTCTCTAGATACCCATTAGCACGTAAAGGAATATTATTTGGGGGTCCAGCCATGGAGAAGAGTTTAGACACTAGGAGAAGATAAGGAACACACCCATTATCAAGAAATCACATTAGGATTCTCTTTTTAACCTGTTCCTTAAAACACTAGTGTTTAGGAAATCTATTGGAGGCAGAAGCTGTCAAGTGTAGCTTAGGGTTAGGGTTAGGGTTAGGGTACGGCTTAGTGTACGGGTTCGGGGAGGGGTTCGGGTAGGGCGTAGGGTATGGGTTAGGGTTAGAGTTAGGGTTAGGGCTCGGTTCAGGGTTCGGGTTAGGATTAGGGTACGCGTTAGGGTTAGGGTAGGTGTTAGGGTTAGGGTACGCGATAGGGTTAGGTTAGTTATTAAACCTATGCCATTCTCTAGATACCCCTTAGCACGTAAAGGAATATTAATTGGGGGTCCAGCAATGGAGAAGAGTTTAGACACGAGGAGAAGATAAGGAACACACCCATTATCAAGAAATCACATTAGGATTCTCTTTTTAACCTGTTCCTTAAAACACTAGTGCTTAGGAAATCTATTGGAGGCAGAAGCCGTCAAGGGTAGCTTAGGGTTAGGGTTAGGATTAGGGTGAGGGGTAGGGTACGGCTTAGGGTACAGGTTCAGGGAGGGGTTCGGGTAGGGCGTAGGGTATGGGTTAGGGTTAGGGTTAGGGTTAGTGTTAGGGTTAGGGCTCGGTTTAGGGTACGGGTTAGGATTAGAGTACGCATTAGGGTTATGGTAGGGGTTAGGGTTAGTGTACGCATTAGGGTGAGGGTAGTTATTAAACCTATCACACTCTCTAGATACCCCTTAGCACGTAAAGGAATATTATTTGGGGGTCCTGCCATGGAGAAGAGTTTAGACACGAGGAGAAGATAAGGAACACACCCATTATCAAGAAATCACATTAGGATTCTCTTTTTAACCTGTTCCTTAAAACACTAGTGCTTAGGAAATCTATTGGAGGCAGAAGCAGTCAAGGGTAGCTTAGGGTTAGGGTTAGGGTTAGGGTGAGGGTTAGGGTACGGCTTAGGGTACGGGTTCGGGGAGGGGATCGGGTAGGGCGTAGGGTATGGGGTAGGGTTAGGGTTAGGGCTAGTGTTAGGGTTAGGGCTCGGTTTAGGATACGGGTTAGGATTAGGGTACGCGTTAGGGTTAGGGTAGGGGTTAGGGTTAGTGTACGCATTAGGGTGAGGGTAGTTATTAAACCTATCCCACTCTCTAGATACCCATTAGCACGTAAAGGAATATTATTTGGGGGTCCAGCCATGGAGAAGAGTTTAGACACTAGGAGAAGATAAGGAACACACCCATTATCAAGAAATCACATTAGGATTCTCTTTTTAACCTGTTCCTTAAAACACTAGTGTTTAGGAAATCTATTGGAGGCAGAAGCAGTCAAGGGTAGCTTAGGGTTAGGGTGAGGGTTAGGGTATGGCTTAGTGTATGGGTTCGGGTAGGGGTTCGGGTAGGGCGTAGGGTATGGGTGAGGGTTAGGGTTAGGGTTAGTGTTAGGGTTAGGGCTCGGTTTAGGGTACGGGTTAGGATTAGGGTACGCGTTAGGTTTAGGGTAGGGGTTAGGGTTAGTGTACGCATTAGGGTGAGGTTAGTTATTAAACCTATCACACTCTCTAGATACCCCTTAGCACGTAAAGGAATATTATTTGGTGGTCCAGCCATGGAGAAGAGTTTAGACACGAGGAGAAGATAAGGAACACACCCATTATCAAGAAATCACATTAGGATTCTCTTTTTAACCTGTTCCTTAAAACACTAGTGCTTAGGAAGTCTATTGGAGGCAAATGCAGTGAAGGGTAGCTTAGGGTTAGGGTTAGGGTTAGGGTGAGGGTTAGGGTACGGCTTAGGGTACGGGTTCGGGGAGGGGTTCGGGTAGGGTGTAGGGTATGGGTTAGGGTTAGGGTTAGGGCTAGTGTTAGGGTTAGGGCTCGGTTTAGGATACTGGTTAGGATTAGGGTACGCGTTAGGGTTAGGGTAGGGGTTAGGGTTAGTGTACGCATTAGGGTGAGGGTAGTTATTATACCTATCCCACTCTCTAGATACCCCTTAGCACGTAAAGGAATATTATTTGGGGGTCCAGCCATGGAGAAGAGTTTAGTCACTAGGAGAAGATAAGGAACACCCCCATTATCAAGAAATCACATTAGGATTCTCTTTTTAATCTGTTCCTTAAAACACTAGTGCTTAGGAAATCTATTGGAGGCAGAAGCAGTCAAGGGTAGCTTAGGGTTAGGTTTAGGGTTAGGGTACAGCTTAGGGTACGGGTTCGGGTAGGGCGTAGGGTATGGGTTAGGGTTAGGGTTAGGGTTAGTGTTAGGGTTAGGGCTCGGTTTAGGGTATGGGTTAGGATTAGGGTACGCGTTAGTGTTAGGGTAGGGGTTACGGTTAGGGTACGTGTTAGGGTGAGGGTAGTTATTAAACCTATCCCACTCTCTAGATACCCCTTAGCACGTAAAGGAATATTATTTGGGCGTCCAGCCATGGAGAAGAGTTTAGACACGAGAAGAAGATAAGGAACACACCCATTATCACGAAATCACATTAGGATTCTCTTTTTAACCTGTTCCTTAAAACACTAGTGTTTAGGAAATCTATTGGAGGCAGAAGCAGTCAAGGGTAGCTTAGGGTTAGGGTTAGGGTTAGGGTGAGGGTTAGAGTATGGCTTAGGGTACGGGTTCGGGGAGGGGTTCGGGTAGGGCCTAGGGTATGGGTTAGGGTTAGGGTTAGGGTTAGTGTTAGGGTTAGGGCTCGGTTTAGGGTATGGTTTAGGATTAGGGTACGAGTTAGTGTTAGGGTAGGGGTTACGGTTAGGGTACGTGTTAGGGTGAGGGTAGTTATTAAACCTATCCCACTCTCTAGATACCCCTTAGCACGTAAAGGAATATTATTTGGGGGTCCAGCCATGGAGAAGAGTTTAGACACGAGGAGAAGATAAGGAACACACCCATTATCAAGAAATCACATTAGGATTCTCTTTTTAACCTGTTCCTTAAAACACTAGTGCTTAGGAAATCTATTGCAGGCAGAAGCCATCAAGGGTAGCTCAGGGTTAGGGTTAGGGTTAGGGTGAGGGTTAGGGTACGGCTTAGGGTACGGGTTCGGGGAGGGGTTCGGGTAGGGCGTAGGGTATGGGTTAGGGTTAGGGTTAGTGTTAGGGTTAGGGCTCGGTTTAGGGTACGGGTTAGGATTAGGGTACACGTTAGGGTTAGGGTAGGGCTTAGGGTTAGTGTATGCGTTAGGGTGAGGGTAGTTATTAAACCTTTCCCACTCTCTAGATACCCCTTAGCACGTAAAGGAATATTATTTGGGGGTCCAGCCATGGAGAAGAGTTTAGACACTAGGAGAAGATAAGGAACACACCCATTATCACGAAATCACATTAGGATTCTCTTTTTAACCTGTTCCTTAAAACACTAGTGCTTAGGAAATCTATTGGAGGCAGAAGCAGTCAAGGGTAGCTTAGGGTTAGGGTTAGGGTTAGGGTGAGGGTTAGGGTATGGCTTAGGGTACGGGTTCGGGGAGGGGTTCGGGTAGGGCGTAGGGTATGGGTTAGGGTTAGGGTTAGGGTTAGTGTTAGGGTTAGGGCTCGTTTTAGGGTACGGGTTAGGATTAGGGTACGCGTTAGTGTTAGGGTAGGGGTTACGGTTAGGGTACGTGTTAGGGTGAGGGTAGTTATTAAACCTATCACACTCTCTAGATACCCCTTAGCACGTAAAGGAATATTATTTGGGGGTCCAGCCATGGAGAAGAGTTTAGACACGAGGAGAAGATAAGGAACACACCCATTATCAAGAAATCACATTAGGATTCTCTTTTTAACCTGTTCCTTAAAACACTAGTGCTTAGGAAATCTATTGGAGGCAGAAGCAGTCAAGGGTAGCTTAGGGTTAGGGTTAGGGTTAGGGTGAGGGTTAGGGTACGGCTTAGGGAACGGGTTCGGGGAGGGGTTCGGGTAGGGCGTAGGGTATGGGTTAGGGTTAGGGTTAGGGCTAGTGTTACGGTTAGGGCTCGGTTTAGGGTACGGGGTAGGATAAGGGTACGTGTTAGGGTTAGGGTAGGGGTTAGGGTTAGGGTACGCGTTAGGGTGAGGGTAGTTATTAAACCTATCCCACTCTCTAGATACCCCTTAGCACGTAAAGGAATATTATTTGGGGGTCCAGCCATGGAGAAGAGTTTAGACACTAGGAGAAGATAAGGAACACACCCATTATCAAGAAATCACATTAGGATTCTCTTTTTAACCTGTTCCTTAAAACACTAGTGCTTAGGAATTCTATTGGAGGCCGAAGCAATCAATGGTAGCTTAGGGTTAGGGTTAGGGTTACGGTGAAGGTTAGGGTACGGCTTAGGGTACGGGTTCGGGGAGGGGTTCGGGTAGGGCGTAGGGTATGGTTTAGGGTTAGGGTTAGGGTTAGTGTTAGGGTTAGGGCTCGGTTTAGGGTACGGGTTAGGATTAGGGTACGCGTTAGGGTTAGGGTAGGGGTTAGGGTTAGGGTACGCTTTAGGGTGAGGGTAGTTATTAAACCTATCCCACTCTCTAGATACCCATTAGCACGTAAAGGAATATTATTTGGGGGTCCAGCCATGGAGAAGAGTTTAGACACTAGGAGAAGATAAGGAACACACCCATTATCAAGAAATCACATTAGGATTCTCTTTTTAACCTGTTCCTTAAAACACTAGTGTTTAGGAAATCTATTGGAGGCAGAAGCTGTCAAGTGTAGCTTAGGGTTAGGGTTAGGGTTAGGGTACGGCTTAGTGTACGGGTTTGGGGAGGGGTTCGGGTAGGGCGTAGGGTATGGGTTAGAGTTAGAGTTAGGCTTAGGGCTCGGTTCAGGGTTCGGGTTAGGATTAGGGTACGCGTTAGGGTTAGGGTAGGTGTTAGGGTTAGGGTACGCGATAGGGTGAGGTTAGTTATTAAACCTATCCCATTCTCTAGATACCCCTTAGCACGTAAAGGAATATTAATTGGGGGTCCAGCAATGGAGAAGAGTTTAGACACGAGGAGAAGATAAGGAACAGACCCATTATCAAGAAATCACATTAGGATTCTCTTTTTAACCTGTTCCTTAAAACACTAGTGCTTAGGAAATCTATTGGAGGCAGAAGCCGTCAAGGGTAGCTTAGGGTTAGGGTTAGGGTTAGGGTGAGGGTTAGGGTACGGCTTAGGGTACGGGTTCGGGGAGGGGTTCGGGTAGGGCGTAGGGTATGGGTTAGGGTTAGGGTTAGGATTAGTGTTAGGGTTAGGGCTCGGTTTAGGGTACGGGTTAGGATTAGGGTACGCGTTAGGGTTAGGGTGGGGGTTAGGGTTAGGGTACGCGATAGGGTGAGGTTAGTTATTAAACCTATCCCACTCTCTAGATACCCCTTAGCACGTAAAGGAATATTATTTGGGGGTCCAGCCATGGAGAAGAGTTTAGACACGAGGAGAAGATAAGGAACACACCCATTATCAAGAAATCACATTAGGATTCTCTTTTTAACCTGTTCCTTAAAACACTAGTGCTTAGGAAGTCTATTGGAGGCAAATGCAGTCAAGGGTAGCTTAGGGTTAGGGTTAGGGTTAGGGTGAGGGTTAGGGTACGGCTTAGGGTACGGGTTCGGGGAGGGGTTCGGGTAGGGTGTAGGGTATGGGTTAGGGTTAGGGTTAGGGCTAGTGTTAGGGTTAGGGCTCGGTTTAGGATACTGGTTAGGATTAGGGTACGCGTTAGGGTTAGGGTAGGGGTTAGGGTTAGTGTACGCATTAGGGTGAGGGTAGTTATTATACCTATCCCACTCTCTAGATACCCCTTAGCACGTAAAGGAATATTATTTGGGGGTCCAGCCATGGAGAAGAGTTTAGTCACTAGGAGAAGATAAGGAACACCCCCATTATCAAGAAATCACATTAGGATTCTCTTTTTAATCTGTTCCTTAAAACACTAGTGCTTAGGAAATCTATTGGAGGCAGAAGCAGTCAAGGGTAGCTTAGGGTTAGGTTTAGGGTTAGGGTAGAGCTTAGGGTACGGGTTCGGGTAGGGCGTAGGGTATGGGTTAGGGTTAGGGTTAGGGTTAGTGTTAGGGTTAGGGCTCGGTTTAGGGTATGGGTTAGGATTAGGGTACGCGTTAGTGTTAGGGTAGGGGTTACGGTTAGGGTACGTGTTAGGGTGAGGGTAGTTATTAAACCTATCCCACTCTCTAGATACCCCTTAGCACGTAAAGGAATATTATTTGGGCGTCCAGCCATGGAGAAGAGTTTAGACACGAGGAGAAGATAAGGAACACACCCATTATCACGAAATCACATTAGGATTCTCTTTTTAACCTGTTCCTTAAAACACTAGTGCTTAGGAAATCTATTGGAGGCAGAAGCAGTCAAGGGTAGCTTAGGGTTAGGGTTAGGGTTAGGGTGAGGGTTAGAGTATGGCTTAGGGTACGGGTTCGGGGAGGGGTTCGGGTAGGGCGTAGGGTATGGGTTAGGGTTAGGGTTAGGGTTAGTGTTAGGGTTAGGGCTCGGTTTAGGGTATGGGTTAGGATTAGGGTACGAGTTAGTGTTAGGGTAGGGGTTACGGTTAGGGTACGTGTTAGGGTGAGGGTAGTTATTAAACCTATCCCACTCTCTAGATACCCCTTAGCACGTAAAGGAATATTATTTGGGGGTCCAGCCATGGAGAAGAGTTTAGACTCGAGGAGAAGATAAGGAACACACCCATTATCAAGAAATCACATTAGGATTCTCTTTTTAACCTGTTCCTTAAAACACTAGTGCTTAGGAAATCTATTGCAGGCAGAAGCCGTCAAGGGTAGCTCAGGGTTAGGGTTAGGGTTAGGGTGAGGGTTAGGGTACGGCTTAGGGTACGGGTTCGGGGAGGGGTTCGGGTAGGGCGTAGGGTATGGGTTAGGGTTAGGGTTAGTGTTAGGGTTAGGGCTCGGTTTAGGGTACGGGTTAGGATTAGGGTACACGTTAGGGTTAGGGTAGGGCTTAGGGTTAGTGTATGCGTTAGGGTGAGGGTAGTTATTAAACCTTTCCCACTCTCTAGATACACCTTAGCACGTAAAGGAATATTATTTTTGGGGTCCAGCCATGGAGAAGAGTTTAGACACTAGGAGAAGATAAGGAACACACCCATTATCACGAAATCACATTAGGATTCTCTTTTTAACCTGTTCCTTAAAACACTAGTGCTTAGGAAATCTATTGGAGGCAGAAGCAGTCAAGGGTAGCTTAGGGTTAGGGTTAGGGTTAGGGTGAGGGTTAGGGTATGGCTTAGGGTACGGGTTCGGGGAGGGGTTCGGGTAGGGCGTAGGGTATGGGTTAGGGTTAGGGTTAGGGTTAGTGTTAGGGTTAGGGCTCGTTTTAGGGTACGGGTTAGGATTAGGGTACGCGTTAGTGTTAGGGTAGGGGTTACGGTTAGGGTACGTGTTAGGGTGAGGGTAGTTATTAAACCTATCACACTCTCTAGATACCCCTTAGCACGTAAAGGAATATTATTTGGGGGTCCAGCCATGGAGAAGAGTTTAGACACTAGGAGAAGATAAGGAACACACCCATTATCAAGAAGTCACATTAGGATTCTCTTTTTAACCTGTTCCTTAAAACACTAGTGCTTAGGAATTCTATTGGAGGCCGAAGCAATCAATGGTAGCTTAGCGTTAGGGTTAGGGTTACGGTGAAGGTTAGGGTACTGCTTAGGGTACGGGTTCGGGGAGGGGTTCGGGTAGGGCGTAGGGTATGGTTTAGGGTTAGGGTTAGGGTTAGTGTTAGGGTTAGGGCTCGGTTTAGGGTACGGGTTAGGATTAGGGTACGCGTTAGGGTTAGGGTAGGGGTTAGGGTTAGGGTACGCTTTAGGGTGAGGGTAGTTATTAAACCTATCCCACTCTCTAGATACCCCTTAGCACGTAAAGGAATATTATTTGGGGGTCCAGCCATGGAGAAGAGTTTAGACACTAGGAGAAGATAAGGAACACACCCATTATCAAGAAATCACATTAGGATTCTCTTTTTAACCTGTTCCTTAAAACACTAGTGCTTAGGAAGTCTATTGGAGGCAGAAGCAGTCAAGGGTAGCTTAGGGTTAGGGTTAGGGTTAGGGTGAGGGTTAGGGTACGGCTTAGGGTACGGGTTCGGGGAGGGTTTCGGGTAGGGCGAAGGGTATGGGTTAGGGTTAGGGTTAGGGCTAGTGTTAGGGTTAGGGCTCGGTTTAGGGTACGCGTTAGGGTTAGGGTAGGGGTTAGGGTTAGTGTACGCATTAGGGTGAGGGTAGTTATTAAACCTATCCCACTCTCTAGATACCCATTAGCACGTAAAGGAATATTATTTGGGGGTCCAGCCATGGAGAAGAGTTTAGACACTAGGAGAAGATAAGGAACACACCCATTATCAAGAAATCACATTAGGATTCTCTTTTTAACCTGTTCCTTAAAACACTAGTGTTTAGGAAATCTATTGGAGGCAGAAGCTGTCAAGTGTAGCTTAGGGTTAGTGTTAGGGTTAGGGTACGGCTTAGTGTACGGGTTTGGGGAGGGGTTCGGGTAGGGCGTAGGGTATGGGTTAGGGTTAGAGTTAGGGTTAATGCTCGGTTCAGGGTTCGGGTTAGGATTAGGGTACGCGTTAGGGTTAGGGTAGGTGTTAGGGTTAGGGTACGCGATAGGGTGAGGTTAGTTATTAAACCTATCCCATTCTCTAGATACCCCTTAGCACGTAAAGGAATATTAATTGGGGGTCCAGCAATGGAGAAGAGTTTAGACACGAGGAGAAGATAAGGAACACACCCATTATCAAGAAATCACATTAGGATTCTCTTTTTAACCTGTTCCTTAAAACACTAGTGCTTAGGAAATCTATTGGAGGCAGAAGCCGTCAAGGGTAGCTTAGGGTTAGGGTTAGGATTAGGGTGAGGGGTAGGGTACGGCTTAGGGTACGGGTTCGGGGAGGGGTTCGGGTAGGGCGAAGGGTATGGGTTAGGGTTAGGGTTAGGGCTAGTGTTAGGGTTAGGGCTCGGTTTAGGTTACGCGTTAGGGTTAGGGTAGGGGTTAGGGTTAGTGTACGCATTAGGGTGAGGGTAGTTATTAAACCTATCCCACTCTCTAGATACCCATTAGCACGTAAAGGAATATTATTTGGGGGTCCAGCCATGGAGAAGAGTTTAGACACTAGGAGAAGATAAGGAACACACCCATTATCAAGAAATCACATTAGGATTCTCTTTTTAACCTGTTCCTTAAAACACTAGTGTTTAGGAAATCTATTGGAGGCAGAAGCTGTCAAGTGTAGCTTAGGGTTAGGGTTAGGGTTAGGGTACGGCTTAGTGTACGGGTTTGGGGAGGGGTTCGGGTAGGGCGTAGGGTATGGGTTAGGGTTAGAGTTAGGGTTAATGCTCGGTTCAGGGTTCGGGTTAGGATTAGGGTACGCGTTAGGGTTAGGGTAGGTGTTAGGGTTAGGGTACGCGATAGGGTGAGGTTAGTTATTAAACCTATCCCATTCTCTAGATACCCCTTAGCACGTAAAGGAATATTAATTGGGGGTCCAGCAATGGAGAAGAGTTTAGACACGAGGAGAAGATAAGGAACACACCCATTATCAAGAAATCACATTAGGATTCTCTTTTTAACCTGTTCCTTAAAACACTAGTGCTTAGGAAATCTATTGGAGGCAGAAGCCGTCAAGGGTAGCTTAGGGTTAGGGTTAGGATTAGGGTGAGGGGTAGGGTACGGCTTAGGGTACAGGTTCAGGGAGGGGTTCGCGTAGGGTGTAGGGTATGGGTTAGGGTTAGGGTTAGGGTTAGTGTTAGGGTTAGGGCTCGGTTTAGCGTACGGGTTAGGATTAGGGTACGCATTAGGCTTAGGGTAGGGGTTAGGGTTAGTGTACGCATTAGGGTGAGGGTAGTTATTAAACCTATCACACTCTCTAGATACCCCTTAGCACGTAAAGGAATATTATTTGGGGGTCCAGCCATGGAGAAGAGTTTAGACACGAGGAGAAGATAAGGAACACACCCATTATCAAGAAATCACATTAGGATTCTCTTTTTAACCTGTTCCTTAAAACACTAGTGCTTAGGAAATCTATTGGAGGCAGAAGCAGTCAAGGGTAGCTTAGGGTTAGGGTTAGGGTTAGGGTGAGGGTTAGGGTACGGCTTAGGGTACGGGTTCGGGGAGGGGTTCGGGTAGGGCGTAGGGTATGGGTTAGGGTTAGGGTTAGGATTAGTGTTAGGGTTAGGGCTCGGTTTAGGGTACGGGTTAGGATTAGGGTACGCGTTAGGGTTAGGGTGGGGGTTAGGGTTAGGGTACGCGATAGGGTGAGGTTAGTTATTAAACCTATCCCACTCTCTAGATACCCCTTAGCACGTAAAGGAATATTATTTGGGGGTCCAGCCATGGAGAAGAATTTAGACACGAGGAGAAGATAAGGAACACACCCATTATCAAGAAATCACATTAGGATTCTCTTTTTAACCTGTTCCTTAAAACACTAGTGCTTAGGAAATCTATTGGAGGCAGAAGCCGTCAAGGGTAGCTTAGGGTTAGGGTTAGGGTTAGGGTGAGGGGTAGGGTACGGCTTAGGGTATGGGTTCAGGGAGGGGTTCGGGTAGGGCGTAGGGTATGGGTTAGGGTTAGGGTTAGGGTTAGTGTTAGGGTTAGGGCTCGGTTTAGGGTACGGGTTAAGATTAGGGTATGCGTTAGGGTTAGGGTAGGGGTTAGGGTTAGTGTACGGGTTAGGGTGAGGGTAGTTATTAAACCTATCCCACTCTCTAGATACCCCTTAGCACGTAAAGGAATATTATTTGGGGGTCCAGCCATGGAGAAGAGTTTAGACACGAGGAGAAGATAAGGAACACACCCATTATCAAGAAATCACATTAGATTTCTCTTTTTAACCTGTTCCTTAAAACACTAGTGCTTAGGAAATCTATTGGAGGCAGAAGCAGTCAAGGGTAGCTTAGGGTCAGGGTTAGGGTTAGGGTGAGGGTTAGGGTACGGCTTAGGGTACGGGTTCAGGGAGGGGTTCGGGTAGGGCGTAGGGTATGGGTTAGGGTTAGGGTTAGGGTTAGTGTTAGGGTTAGGGCTCGGTTTAGGGTACGGATTAGGATTAGGGTACGCGTTAGTGTTAGGGTAGGGGTTAGGGTTAGGGTACGCGACAGGGTGAGGTTAGTTATTAAAACTATCCCACTCTCTAGATACCCCTTAGCACGTAAAGGAATATTATTTTGGGGTCCAGCCATGGAGAAGAGTTTAGACACTAGGAGAAGATAAGGAACACACCCATTATCAAGTTATCACATTAGGATTCTCTTTTTAACCTGTTCCTTAAAACACTAGTGCTTAGGAATTCTATTGGAGGCAGAAGCAGTCAAGGGTAGCTTAGGGTTAGGGTTAGGGTTAGGGTGAGGGTTAGGGTACGGCTTAGGGTACGGGTTCGGGGAGGGGATCGGGTAGGGCGTAGGGTATGGGTTAGGGTTAGGGTTAGGGCTAGTGTTAGGGTTAGGGCTCGGTTTAGGTTACGGGTTAGGATTAGGGTACGCGTTAGGGTTAGGGTAGGGGTTAGGGTTAGTGTACGCATTAGGGTGAGGGTAGTTATTAAACCTATCCCACTCTCTAGATACCCATTAGCACGTAAAGTAATATTATTTGGGGGTCCAGCCATGGAGAAGAGTTTAGACACGAGGAGAAGATAAGGAACACACCCATTATCAAGAAATCACATTAGGATTCTCTTTTTAACCTGTTCCTTAAAACACTAGTGTTTAGGAAATCTATTGGAGGCAGAAGCAGTCAAGGGTAGCTTAGGGTTAGGGTGAGGGTTAGGGTATGGCTTAGTGTACGGGTTCGGGTAGGGGTTCGGGTAGGGCGTAGGGTATGGGTTAGGGTTAGGGTTAGGGTTTGGGCTCGGTTCAGGGTTCGGGTTAGGATTAGGGTACGCGTTAGGGTTAGGGTAGGTGTTAGGGTTAGGGTACGCGATAGGGTGAGGTTAGTTATTAAACCTATCCCACTCTCTAGATACCCCTTAGCACGTAAAGGAATATTATTTGGGGGTCCAGCCATGGAGAAGAGTTTAGACACTAGGAGAAGATAAGGAACACACCCATTATCAAGAAATCACATTAGGATTCTCTTTTTAACCTGTTCCTTAAAACACTAGTGCTTTGGAAATCTATTGGAGGCAGAAGCTGTCAAGGGTAGCTTAGGGTTAGGGTTAGGGTTAGGGTGAGGGGTAGGGTACGGCTTAGGGTACGGGTTCAGGGAGGGGTTCGGGTAGGGCGTAGGGTATGGGTTAGCGTTAGGGTTAGAGTTAGGGTTAGTGTTAGGGTTAGGGCTCGGTTTAGGGTACGGGTTAAGATTAGGGTATGCGTTAGGGTTAGGGTAGGGGTTAGGGTTAGGGTACGCGTTAGGGTGAGGGTAGTTATTAAACCTATCACACTCTCTAGATACCCCTTAGCACGTAAAGGAATATTATTTGGGGGTCCAGCCATGGAGAAGAGTTTAGACACTAGGAGAAGATAAGGAACACACCCATTATCACGAAATCACATTAGGATTCTCTTTTTAACCTGTTCCTTAAAACACTAGTGTTTAGGAAATCTATTGGAGGCAGAAGCTGTCAAGTGTAGCTTAGGGTTAGGGTTAGGGTTAGGGTACGGCTTAGTGTACGGGTTCGGGGAGGGGTTCGGGTAGGGCGTAGGGTATGGGTTAGGGTTAGAGTTAGGGTTAGGGCTCGGTTCAGGTTTCGGGTTAGGATTAGGGTACGCGTTAGGCTTAGGGTAGGTGTTAGGGTTAGGGTACGCGATAGGGTGAGGTTAGTTATTAAACCTATCCCATTCTCTAGATACCCCTTAGCACGTAAAGGAATATTAATTGGGGGTCCAGCAATGGAGAAGAGTTTAGACACGAGGAGAAGATAAGGAACACACCCATTATCAAGAAATCACATTAGGATT